>NC_137959.1:5821428-6050102 GCF_963924665.1 Micromys minutus | reverse complement strand
TTAGTTTTACAGTATCTGCAGCATAGCATAGTGTTATGTTCATGAACATGTATGTTCATGCTATCACGGCAAGCAGTTTCCAAACCTCAGGTCATCAAAAATATTCACATATTTCTACAGGATTGAGCTGGGACTTGGAAGTGTCAGAGTCTATGAACTGGAAGTTTTCATGACACCAACCTTGTGGTTTTCATAAAATTACAGCTTTGTAGACATCCTGCTACTATTTTCACCCTTCAGACTGCCCACCTATACCAGAGACACATGCCTAACCCCAGGTTTTCAGGAATCACTCTTGTGAGTGAATTCAACACTGTATTTCATATCATTATCACCACCTCCCCTCTCCTCCTCTCCTCTCCTCTTCCTCCTCTTCCTTTTCCTCCTCTTCCCTCCTTCTTCACCACTACCACCACCACCATCATCATCCTGGAGCTAGGCAGGCAAGCAGTTAGATATGAGAAAAACAAAGCAACTGTTGATCTGGGACTTGGCAGCAGTGTTTCCTGATTGGTCGAAGCCATTTCTGGCTAATCATCTTTGAAGTTGCAGTTAGATGGTTTGCTATTCCAGAAACCCAGCTACCAGCTGCCACCCGTGGGGCTACATCTCCAGAAGACCCCAGCACTATGACATCATTTACACTGTCATTTTCAACCCTTGCTTTTCATGTATGTGTGTGTAGGGGGTGGGTTCTGGAGGATCATGAGAAGCAATCCTAAAGAGAGATCCTGTCTATTAATATACTACACACCTCAAAAATAGTTATAAAAATGTTTTTTAAAAACCCACAGTGTAGAATAGGTAGGCTACCTCTCTTTTTTCTGAGTAGTGTACATCAGCATCTTTTGGAGTGTTTGCTTTACTTTGCTAAAGAAACAACTCAAGCTGTGTCTCTTGTTTAAATTCTTTCCTTCCAGAAGATGTGAGTCAGGTGGCCTATCCCATACCCCCATAGTTATTCTCATTCAGTGTGACAGTGGAGAGTATGTCACTAGACAGTAACCCATGCCACACTGCTAATGTGACAGGAAACAATGCCTCTGTCAGTGTACTGGGAAGGAAATTACTAACAATTTAGGTTGAAATCCTTTTGAAGATAAAAGTTTTAAAAGACTATTTATTATTTATTTGTACGTGTGTGTGTGTGTGTGTGTGTGTGTGTGTGTGTGTGTGTGTTTACAGACACAAGAGAGGTGTGGGCTCCTTGAAGTTGGAGTTCCAGTCAGTCATCAGCTGCCTTCTGGGAATTGAACTCAGGTCCTCTGTAAGACCAATATGCACTTTTAAGCACTAAGCCCTTTCTCTAGCCCAAGGTGGGAATATTTTAAAGAGAAAAAAAAAAAGATTAAGTTAGTTGTTGTGGAAAGGGAGACTAAATATTTTTTGAAACTACCAGATAAACAGTATTTAAAGGGGACCCTTTATTTGCCGTTAGAATCACCAATAGACACATATCTTAGCTCTATGCTTGGTACACAGCAGGCAGTGGGGCAACTTATTGAAAATAAAAAAGGATGCATAAGTGCATACTTAGCTTACGGCTGCTGTGGTGGTTTGAATAGCCATGGCCTCCACAGACTCTAAAGGCACCATTAGAATCATGGCCTTGTTGGAGGAAGTGTGTCACTGTGGGGCGTGAGCTTTGATGTCCTACATGCTCAAGCTGTGTTCAGTGATGGTTTCCTTCTGCTTCTTGCCGATCAGGATGTAGAACTCTCAGCTCATCCTCCAGCACCAGTCTGCCTGGATGCTGCCATGCTTCCTTCCATGATGATAATGAACTAAACCTCTGAACTGTAAGCCAGCCCTAATGAAATGTTTTCCTTTATGGGTTGCCTTGGCGATAGTGTCTTTTCCCAGCAATGAAACTGAAACTAATACAGCTAGCTATTTGTAGATGTTTAAGCTCTAGCTGTAAACAAATACATCCCCCTTTTCTGTGTCAGCACTTGACTGTTCTGGTAGCTTTAACTTGTAAGGTGCTTCTTTGTTAGCATGGGGAGGGCACCCTTGAGCTGTTCTCTGACTTCTTTGCATGGCCACAGCTTCCTGGATTTCTGGCACTTTTGAGTCTTAGCTTTGGAACTGGAGTTTTGATGTTGTCTCACTGGCTTACTATGACTCCAATTTTGGAGAAGTTCTTCAACCCCGGTATCTTAATCTTAGGACTGTGTTGTGCCATTTCTCGTTGATCTTACAGGGAGTGCTACAAGTCTTAACTATTACACATGTTGCCCAATTCATAAGAAACTCTCAAGTAATACTGATTAAAAATACAAAGAAAGCAAAAAACAAACAAACAAAAACAAAACAAAACAAAACAAAAAAACTCCCCCACCAGAATTGGTACAAAATTATCTTGCTTCTGATGCTGCCTATAAAACACATCCCAGAATCAAGAGATCCTTTTCAATATCATTTTCAAGAATATAAGAGGAAATTCTGACTGTCCAATGTCCATGTGCCATGTTCTTTCATGAATCTGTTTAAAAAGTATACATTCATCTTTTTAACCACTGAGGTTCTTGTGAACTTGGGAAACAAAGGGAAGACTTGTTTTCACATTTAGGCAAGAAGATGGGCAGGAGTTACCAGTGAGCCCAAAGGACAGTAGCCACATCAGAGAAGGCAGTGAGGACTGGGCATCAACTCTGTGCCAAGTGCTTTCTGTGTGACCTCAACCTGCTGAGTTAGATGTGAAAACATCTTTATGTCACTGGTGGATGAATGAGAACGGGGCCAAAAACCTTGTTTAAGGTTGCCTGGGGTAAGTTCACCCTCCAGCGAGATGACTTCGGAGTAAATTGGTTCTTGAATGATGACCTGTGATTTAAGGAAGCACTTGTCACTTGCTGGGAATGAGTAATGAGCTCTACTGAGAGAGGTTATTGAGTGGCAAGCAGGACATAATTTCAGCTCTAATCCTGGCATTCTTCAAAATGGTCTTTCTTTTGACCACAGGATTATCCTGTCCCCTGCTGTGGGAAGGAAATACTTTCTGTTAACTGTTAACTCCCTGTTTTGTGACTTTGAAGACCCAAGTGCAGCAGAAAGCTGCAGCCTTTCTTCCATGTCAGTAAATCCATTTTCTTCTCCATTTAAGAAGATTAAAATCCCAGGAATTACACTTTGCATCCATCCAGGAAAAAATTTAAGATTATACTGAGTGGGGGGTGTGGAGCTGTCAAACACATGCAAAACATATGCTCCACCACTACACCCCATCAACTCCCAAGAAAATTAAATTCTAATGTTACAAAGCCACAAAACACACTCTGAAGCTGAAATGCTGACCAACTGAAAGGGGGGCATTTTGTGTAGTGTTAGCATGATAGACACCATTACCTGGGGTTTCAGAATCTCGTAACATTGGGATTGTCATCCACATTAGAAAGTCACTACTGCATCCTCTTTTACATTCATCAAACCCCTGATCATTATCTCCTCTTAAAAGCTGGCTTGCCTTTCAACTGTTTTCTTTTTGTGTTAAATGTCAGCACTTCCTTGAGAAGGCTGAAGAATAAAACGTTTACTTACTAGAAACATTGGTTTGTCAAGAAACACTGAGCATAGGAACACAGCGAAAGCAAATTCGCTGACTGTTGTGGTGAGCCACGTTACTGATGTGAAGGCAAGGTGGACACTTGGCAGTTGTGTACTGGTACTCACTCACCGTGGTGTGTCCCAGGGCTTTGCTAGACTTACCACAGGTTCCAACAGAGAAGTAGAAGGTATCTGTTGTTGCGCTGCCTCTGCCCGTGTTCAGGATGTAGTAGACCTGCATCTCATCAATGTCAGCTTTAAACAAGAACAGGCACTGTACTAAGTCACATCTGCACAGCAGGAAAGGGGTGTTAGTAACTTGTGTTTCCTATGGTTGTGGGAATGTAACACAATTTTAAATATAGGTGGAATGCCTTAAATTTTTATACATGTTTATTTATTTAATGTGTGCGTGCTGTAGTAAGTAGAGGTCCCAGGACAACTTGCAAGAATCTGTTTTCCCTTCCCACCACATGGGTTCTGAACTCAGGTCATCAGGCTTGGCTGCAAACACCATTCCCTACTAAGCCATCTCGTTGGCCAGACAGGCAAAAAGGAAAGAACATTTTAAAGTGTTGTTATTGACATGTGCTCTGGGATATACTATACATCTGGGGAACTGGCTACACATGTTTTATGGCAGCGAAGCCACTCTGTGAAAAGCCAGGCCAATGTGACCTTATGCTTGTGTGGAACAGGGAACTTGCTACAGTGACTAGTACCTGTTAACTCTGTCACAGTTACTTTAAACAACAGCTAATATTATACCTTGAGAACAAAGAAAATGAGAATAAAGCTACAGTTTTTTCTTATTGTTTATAATCTTAGCCTTTAAACAATTTGCTCCTTAGATCCATGGTTGTTTTTTATATTAGTAATCATTGCATTTTAATGACTATTTGCTGTTAGGTAGAACTTATTTAAACAAACAAAATTTATAGAATCATATATGATTTCACCATTTTTAGAAGTGATCTCAAGACCTAGCCAATGTGTTTTAAATGTGATGATTTGAATGAGAA
This sequence comes from Micromys minutus, assembly GCF_963924665.1. NCBI lineage: Eukaryota > Metazoa > Chordata > Mammalia > Rodentia > Muridae > Micromys > Micromys minutus. Next base: position 6,045,534 of record NC_137959.1, on the reverse strand, counting down.
TAGCCCTACTCTCATAGGCTCATACATTTGAATGTTTGGTCTTCACTTGGTGGAACTGTTTGTTAAGGACTAGGAGGTGTGGCCTCCTTGGAGCAGGTGTGTCTCTAGAGGTGAGCTTTGAGATTTCAGAAGCCCCTGCCAGGCCCAGTTGGTTCTCTCTTTGCTTTGTGCTTGTGGATCAGATGTAAACTCTTAGCTATGGCTTCAGTATCATGCCTCCCTGATGGTTGCCCTGCTCCCTTACATACAGGCTCACCCTCTAAGACTGCAAGCTTCAATAAACTCTTTCTTCTATCAGTTACCTTGGTGGTCATGGTGTCTTTTCATCGCAATAGAAAAGTAGCCAAGACAAACCCTCTCCATACTCTACAACAACAGCCAGGTACATGTGCATTGATGGTGGAGCACATATGTGTTGATGAGGGAATACTCCATGCATCTCTTTATATCTCATGGGCCAAGCTACCCAAGAAATAGTAAAGAACAACCCATAACCTGGAAAAGCAGGGGACTTCTTTCTAGTTCAGCTGTAGTACTAACTCCAAATTTAAAAGAAAAATGATTTTAAAACACAGTCCTTTGTACACTTAGGCTAACTTAGTTTTATGCATTTTAATAAATAAATTATATTTTTCCTACATTGAGATACGAAGTTACAGTGTAGTCTAGTCTGGCATCAAACTTGCCATCCCACTACCTCGGCCTCCTGAACGCTGGAACTGTAGAAGTGAGCTTTCAGCTTCAGAATTTACTTTTGAATAGTATATTAAAATATATGATATAGCTATTTATATCTTAAATCTAGATTACAATTATCTTAAAAATCTAGACTCTACTAACAAATTATGACAATTGCCATTCCTAACTTCAAAACATGTCATCAAAATAAACACAACCTAATCTTATGATATACCAAAAGCTAATTACAAGGTTCATTGGTTTTCTGCTAAGTGGCTCATCTAATAAATAGTTTAAAAAACTAGTTTTTTTAATGAATAATTCTACAGTAATCTGTTTTTTTCTTTCTTTTTTAAAATCAAAATTTGAGTCAGAACCATTTTACAGAGCTCTGAGAGCTCTAACCCACTGAGGCAGATAGACTATAGAGGCACAGGGAAAAAAATCCAACTGACCTTGTGTGAACATGTGGGTGCTCTCATTTCCAAGGGCAGTGTTCACAATGTAGCCATGCTCTGGTCCACTGGTCACTTTATACTTTAGGAGTCTGTGGGGAACATCCTGATGGATTGCTTGTAAATACTTGTTGCTAATGAGGAAACCCAAGTGTCCAGTGTGAAGGAGCTTCAAGGCTGTGGCTCCCCTGTTGATGGCAATTTGTGGGATCTCATAGCCAAGGGGGCTTATCTGGATCCACAGTATCTGAGGCACTCGTGTCTCCAGGGCAGTGTCTGGGTAGACATAGAAGCCTGTGTGGATGCCATCAGTCACGGTGAAGGAGAAACTGTCTTTGGTTGTCTCACTGCCATCGTGACAATAGAGAATCAGGCTCTTTGTCAGGTCCTTCTTGGTGAAAGTGGTCACAGGATGGCTACCATTATACACAATCCTGCCATGGATGGGGACCTGTGTGATGGTAAAAAGGATAAAATCAGCTGGAGTATCCTCATCTTCCACTGTCAACTGAGAAGGAGTAACCACTGTGCTATCCCCTCTTTGCAGGGCTAGTGCTTGGATAGTCAAGGTAGGTTTCTTGTTGTCCTGATTTGTTACAGATATTCTGAAGATTTTGGACATAGAGCTGTGTCCTCCAATCACTCTAAGCTCAAAGTGATCCATCTTTGTTTGATCTTTTGAAATACAGACATAGGATATCTTGTTGCTGGCCAGTTGAAGCCTAGTAAAATAAACCATTGGCTCCCCAGGCTGGTCAGAACTTTCCAAGTCTCCTGTGCTAGGAGCACGTGTGACACTGTAGAGAAGTTGTTCACCAGGGCTGTGGATGTCACTAGTGTTAAGCAGTTCAGTGGTGAGGGTCATTCTGCTACTTTCTGTCAAGGCAACTCTTTTGCTGAGTTGCCAATGGTGATATAGAAATAATGGTCTCTCAAAGGGTTAACCCCATCAGTCACATCGAATTTGGGAAGATCAATAGCCTCTCTCTGACCTGTGTGGGTATAATGGATAAGTTCTCTGTCAACTTCATCCTGGGTGAAATTCATTCCCATGGTGAGGTTGTTCCTCACGTCTCCTCCTGGCTTCCTCATTCTTTGCAAAAGCCCCTGTTGAGGCTCAGAGTGGAGAACAAAACTGAGACTCTTGTTATCTGAGTCAAGATCTATGGCTTTGAGCATATGATTTGTGATAATCTCAGAGTGTCCGGTTTCTACTGTCGGCCCATCATTGATGGCTAACTGAGGAACCTTATCGTCCACCAACATTACAACAATGGACACCTTTTGGTGAGTGGTGTGCCTGCCATCACTCAACCAGACCTCAAAGCTGTCCTCCATGCTCTCTGAGTCATCATCTTCATAAGCAATGGAGGAGGGCTCTTGGAGCTCCTGTAAGGTAAAGCTGTGGATGGGATTGCTGCCCGTGGCCAGCTGCAGTATGATTTGTCCATGCTGGGAGAGGACTGTGAGTCGAAAGTAAAGCTTATCTGGTGGGAAGTCAGCATCTACTCCATTGACTAATGAGGTGTCTATGACCCGGCTCATCCCCTCTAATACCACAAACTCATGGGTGAAAAGTTCAGGCTGCTCACCATTGGTGGGCAAGATGGTTAGAGGGAGGAGGATATTTGGGGAGAAGTTGATGCCGTCAGAGCAATAAAAGGAGAATTGATCTGCTCTTGGTTCTAGTCCCTTGTGGATACTCTGTACATAATTGATAGACCCCTCTCGAACATGCTTGATGAAGAAGGCACTGATGGGGCTGCCAGCCTGTGACACTTCTGACCCAGGAGCTGGTGCCAAGATTTCCAGGTAGCCAGAGGATGTCTGTGCAGTCAGAGTGCAAAGGATTTTGTCTGTGGAAGTGTCCACATCTTCAGTGTTGACATGTTGTAGGGTCAAGAGGTTCTTCCCACCTTCATATACAATGAAGGGCTCTCCTATTAAGACCTTGGGGGCCATGTTGTCCACGGGCAGCACTGACACTTCCACCAGCACCCTCTCCAGTATGTTGTCTCCCATGGTCCAGTGATAAGCGTCTTTGGAGAGGATGAAGCTGAAAGCATCATGCACCCTCTGGAAACCAATTTCACCTCCAGTGTGAACATAGCTTACTGTCCCACCACGGAGGTCTTCCTGGGTGACTAGATCTGCAGGCAAACCATTCACCAGCATAATTCCCAGTTTAGGTTTGTCCTCCACAATGAGGAATAGCATCAAATCCTTTCTGCCATGAATAACATTTATAGTGATCTCAGAAGCTGCATTTTCAAGCACATCTAGAGAAAGAGCCAATACTGGAGCACATGTGATAGAGATCCCAGGACTTCTGTCAGAAGTGGGCAGCACAGAAGCCTGGACAGTGATGGGTATATGGTTTATACCATCACTTACCTCTAGGTAGATGACGTCACTGGTAGTCTGGTCTCTGCTGTGCTGGTAAGAGATGTTCCCGTTGATAACATCAGCTAGCATAAACAATTCCCCTGGAACCATGTATTTTTTAAAGTACTGCAAGTGTCCATGTTGGGGACCCCTAAACTAAAACGAAGAAAATTTAATCAACGTTGGTGTCAGGGTCTGAAACATTAAGTTCTCCTCTGCCGAGGATAAAGCTGTCTCCTTCTAACACAGCAAAGCCTCTGTTGATGACTTTTGGTGGTTGATTGTTCAAAGGCTGCAGGAAAAATGTGAATGTAGCTGGCACACTGTTACCTGCAGTGTCTTCCACCTTGTAGGTGAATTGTACAACTCGAGGTACAACGCCTAGATTCTTCTGTGGGGGCCAATAGGCAATTTTGTTACGATTGACCTGGGCTTGGGTAAAATGGACAACGGGTGTCTTTGGTGAATCAGTGTGCACGATTTCTCCAGCCTGGACTTGGTGGTTACTGTCAGTATCCGCTGGTCGTGTCAGTAGAGTATGCCACAGGTTCTGCTCGTCTGAGTTCCGGTCAGTGTACTGCAGGCTGGGTGCTGATGGTAAGGAAGTACTGGGTGGAGAGATTTGGTGGGTTGTGGTCATCCTGCACACGGAAAGCCAGATGGACCACTGTAGATGGGCTGTGTGGTCCCGACTGGGAGAAGAAAAGTCTCCCCTCCATTATGTCTCTCTGTAGCCACTCCGTCACTACCTTCTCATAAAGGCCCTCCTTTTCCACGTAGTACCAATCACTGTGCAGAAGGAAAGAAGGGGGTTCAGCCTGCCTCAGCAGCATGTTGCCTGGGTGCTGGCTTGATATGTCGGAACCAGGGGCCAGAGCCCGGTTCCTTTCTTCTTCTTTTTCCAGGTGTTGGTCTTCCAACACAAAGAGGATCGTGGAGTCCTCAGAATCAATGTCAGTGGCACCTAAGACAAAGGGGGATATTGGGACCACCTGGCCTTCAGCCACTGAGAGTCCCGTGTTGGTGGTGAGCACTGGTGCCTCATCATCCACAGGCACGACAGCAATGGGGAAGAGGAAGTCCACCTGGTGGTACCCATCCTCCATCTTGAGGATGATGTCACTGTAAGAGTCACTGCCGTCATGCTGGTACACCACTCACCCTGCACTTAGGTCTGCTGGTGTGAAATACTTGAACCCAACAGGTGCCCCACGCACCACCAGCTGCCCATGTTGCAAACCTCTGACTGCAGTAATTCTTCCTTCTTCGGAATTACCCCTGACCTGGAAGCTTTGGGCATCGGACCAGGGCCTTGCCTGGCCTTCAAAACACTGCAAGTGCTCTGCTGAAGCTAGCTATCGGAGCCAGACCATTCGCAGACTTCACCACCACCATGAAGACAAAAGGCTCAGAGGTGTCCCCATCTTCATCCTCCACCTGCATTTTGAGCTGAAAGCGGTGGTTCCCTTGTGACCTCCCTCTTGGGGGTTGATAGGCAATTTTCAGCTCTTGCAGCTCTTTCTGGGTAAAAAAAGAGACCGGAAGGCCCAGGGTTGTCGTCTGTGTTCACCACATAACCTTGTCAACGGTGGTGTTCAGGTGGGGCCTCAGGGGCATTGAGAATTTTGAAGACTAGGTCATCAGGGTCTGACTCGCTGTCTTCCACAGCCAGCGCATCAGGCGTAAGTGCTGTCAGTAAGAACTGTTCAACTTCCGCCATCATTAGAGCCCTAAAACTGGGTCTCGGCTCTGTGCTCCTGGCTCCCTTCTGGATTCTGACTTGAAGCTGGCAGTACTCCTGGGCCAGCACCTCCCCTGACCTAGTACCTTGAGACCCTGGCCCTAGCAGCTCCACTAGCATGGGCACATAGTCCCTGCTGGGTGAGAATGGTGTGGCGGTATGCTGGTAGCGCACCCCAGCCTGGATAAAAGTCTCACAGCTGGACAGATGGCCCCTGGAGAAAGGGGTCCCAGCAGAGTCCACCAAGTGCCCATACTTGGGGAGTGGTCCCCCAGGGCGATGTGAGCCTGCACCTGCTCCAGGAGACGAAGTTTAGCACTCTCTTGTCAATGTCCTGACTGCAGCCTAGCAGTTTAAACACTTTCAAGGGCCTGTTGCACTTCACCAACTGAAGCTGGGGAAGACTACGTTCACTTGCAGAGTAAGGGGCAGCACCAGCGTGGGATTCCCTGCGGTATAGCGCAGCTGTAGCTGTATCCGGGTTCTTGTGGCGCTGGGCGAGCCGAAGTGAGTGTATTTGACTTGGCGGGCCCCCGAAATCACAGGGGAATTGGCGCGGGGAGAGCGCGCCTTGGAGCAGCAAGATGTTCAGCACTGTCACCTCGCACTGGTCCCCTGGCTGCACTCGAATCACCAGGTCTCGCCGTGGGTCGAGCCAAACCCAGTGGCCCTGTGGCACTTGGAACCCGGGGTTGGCGATCAGAATGCCAGGGTTCTGGTGACGACCACCTTCAAGCGCTCCCCAGGGTGGCAGGTAGAGCTCCCAGCGGGATACGGTTTCACTTAAGGGTACCTTTTCTCTCAGTGCTCCACAAGTCAGAAGCAGGCAGAGGAGGGCCACTAGCAGCTGCGGGGACATCCCAGAAAGGTTGAGAGAATCCGCGATGGATTTCTGGAGTTGATATACCTAGAGGATCAGTGAAAGCAGTGTTGTTCTCCGGGAGGGCTGGGATGTTTGGATCCTGCCAGAGCTAGGAGCTGCAGCAGGGAACAGCAAGGGAAGGGGTCTCTCTGTCTGCTGCATTCCAAGTCTCCATCTATACGGGTGTCACTGGACACCCAGATGTGTCCCAGCGCACCAACACCTAGTGAGCTTGCAGGCACTCACTCGCTCCCCCTCCCACTTCCCAGTGCTTTTTCCCCAGTTACCTTGATAGTCACAGCCTTGGGCTGCCTGCCTCTGACTGTCTTCTCTGTATACCCTTTTCCCTGGGAGCCACAAAGAGATTGTCCTTCAGGGCTGGGAAAGCGAGTGACTGTGACCGTGCCTGGGTGAGTTCTGTGCGTGGGAGACACCGCTGGCAAGGTCCAGGAGAAATAGTGAATAGTGTCCTTCCTTCCCTTTAAAGTGACCGTGTTTCCTGTGTGATTGAAGTGTCAGGTCCCGATTTGTCTTAATTTCTTAGGGACTAGAAGAACACAGTCAATCAGTGTGCAAGATAATCCAGTTCACCTGGTTCCTTTTCTTCATGTCAGTGTCTGAAAATAGAAGCACACAAAACTCTTGATAAAAAAACAAGTCCTCAACTGGACAGTATAAACCTGGGGACTGTCATTGTAAATTAATCTTTGGTCCTGCAGTGTTGCAGATGGTTCGTTTATGTTAGTAGCAGCAGCATCCACTGCCGCTTCCATGGCCAGTACCACACCAATGTTTTCAAACCAAGAATATAGCTTATAAGCCTGAAAGTTAATCTTCTCTCTAAACAGCCAATCCGTGATGTCCGGTGGGGTGTGTGGTCCACTAGAATGCTATTCCACCTCATTAGCACCCAGATCTGTTCATACAGCAAAATTGTAAGAGATAGTACATTTTAAATAATGCACATTTAAGCTTAATCATGCCACGCTCACTAGCACGTCCAGAAAATGCTCTTTAAAGGTGCAGTTTTAAAATATAAACAAAGCTGTGATCCATTATGCAAGAATGAAGCATTACATTACGGAAAGTTGCTAACTGCCTTATGTAAAGAGTGATCATCACAATCGCATGTGTAAAACAATTCTTGTTTGGAGACAGTGTCTCAGTGTACAGCTCTGCTCAGCACCCCTTCTCATTTTATATCTGGAAGTGTCCCCCAATTACCAGCTTATTTCTCCTACCGCTGACTTGCTCTCTCCTTAGGCACTCTAGTCTGGCTTTCGACACGAGACCGACCTCTTGCTCTAGTTGTCAGTGGTCTTTATGATGGATGTGGTCACAGCTCTCTACTTTCCCCCTTCCCTTCCAGTCACATGGCTCTGCCAGCCGTGTCACCAGCTCTTATATTCATGCATGTAGCTGTACACTGAAGTCTGTCTTCCCAGGAAGTCTTGAAGCGCTATGGCAGCAGGGAGAGGGTGGCAGTCATCACAGATGCCTAAGAACAGAGAAAAGGAAGCAACCGTGAAGTAGTAATGACAGGTCATGAAACGTAGGCATCCATCAGAAGCCAGTACAGCAGGCATAACTTTCCTCCTTTCCCAGAATGCACCAGCGCATCAGAAACTGCTGTCGGCTGTGCTTATATCTCGCAGACTTTTTTTGTAGCCAAATCTTTGTGTCATTAAATCTGTTTCCTCAGAGTAACTTCTTTATCCATGTTGTATCTTTGTACTTCTTCACCTTGAGCTGCATTTCAAATCTATCATAAAGCAGGAGAGAAACAAAGCAAAATTATAAAACATATGCTCTGATCATATTTTATAAGTCCTACATCATGTGATTCCTGCAAAAACCTTGCAACGTGGCTGTGTCTTGTTTCTAATTTATATTCGATAATGATTCCAGTGGCCACAATAACTAAGTGCATTACTCCTCATAAAAGGACTTTTTGAATACTGCAAGATACACAGTAAGCACTCAATAAATTTAAGTTATTATTATAATTACAGATAGAAAATTGAGATTTATAGGCATTAAAAGGAAAAATTTTACCTTGTAAATTAATTCTACTATCACCAAAAGTGTTTCCCACAGGAAAAGATTCCCTGCACACCCTTGACATTCTTACAGGACTTTTTGTCTTGTACCATTGCAGAAGTAATTGGCTGTGCTCTGAAGTACACAGGATGAATGACTTTCAATAAGATAAGGGGAGATATCCTGTCCAAATATCCCGCATGTGTTTGGCAGAGAGACAAGTCATTTTCAGAAAGGTCACACCCAGCTTCTGGAAGAATGACAGACAGGTAAGAAGAATTCTGTCCATCCAGTGAGGAGACTCAACAACAACATTTCCTAAGTCTACGGGCGATCCCAGCCAAGACTAATTCTACTGATGTTTGTCAAAGGCATTCTTTCTCTACCAATTGAGGAAGTGAGAGCATGTAGACCCAGTATATCTTAGGATAAATGTTTTGAATCTGACTGTTATCCAATTGATTAACAAAATACTTTGGTTGTGTGTACCTGGAAGGTTTAATCTAATTGGCTTGGAGCCACCAAGGGGTAGAGGACCTGTCACAGGGAGGCTACAAGTAAAACCAAACAAGGCAGAACAGTGAAACGCTCACATAATAGCCACTGCTGCAGAGGCCATTTGTCCCCTGTCAGATGACAGCTTCAACAGCAGCTAGCTATGTCTCACAGACTTATGGCCGGGCTGCCCTCTGCACAGGCCTGAGCAGGGTTCTCTGAGGGCTGCCCTCTGCACAGGCCTGAGCAGGGTTCTCTGAGGGCTGCTCTCTGCACAGGCCTGAGCAGGGTTCTCTGAGGCACGGGTGTCTTTGCACACTGCAGGGTATTGCTGAGGACAGGCTTTGCCCAGTGGCCCCATCTCTCTATGCTAAGTTTCTCCTTTCTGTCAGGGCATCAGTGAAACGGAGGCCAAGGATTGCTTTCCTAACCCTTTCTTTAATGTGACCTCTGCAATGGTGTCTAACTCAACATAAGGGTAACATCGTGAAGCTCTTGGTATTAGGATTTCATTAAATCTGTGAATTTGAGAATTTAACCCATAAAACCATGTACTAGTTACCTGTCTTCTACTCATGCATGGTCAGTCCACTCATTCCTTTCCACTACCTCCAGAAGTCTTCACCACAGAGTCCATTGTAAGTACAAGTACACCATCTTAACAGCATTCCAACACTGAGGGTAAGACTGAAGATTCATCGTGGGACCAAAGTTCTTTGTAGCTGGAAACCTGGGATGCCAGAGAATGGATTTTCTGTTTTTAAAATGTAGTGATGAAAAAATAGAATGGTCATTTTCATTCAAACAGGGAGAAATGAAGTTGAATTTTCTTCCTGTTTGTTTGTTGTCAACTTGAAGTAAGCTGAAATCATCTGGAAAGAGAGAATCTCAGTTGAAGAACCTCCTCTATCAGATTTTCTGTAGGCAAGTCCATGGGGGCATTTTTCTTAGTTATTGATTGTGGTGAGAGGACCTCACCCACCCACAATGGGTGGTGCTGCCCTTGGCCAAGTGTATGGTCCTTGAGTGTGTAAGAAAGTAAACCAAGCAAGCCATGATGAGCAAGCCAGTAATCAGCATTTCTGATTTCATTTCTGACTCGTTTGTAAATTGAGAAAGTACTGGATAGCACTGTTGGGCTTGGCAGAGCCAGAGAGCTTCCTATCACATGGGAAATCCTGGGGAGCCCATAATGCACAGTGGTGAGCCGTTGCAGAAAGAAGTTTGATGAAATAATCTGGTTTGGGAGTACAAATATTTTTGTCATCTTAGAAGTTTTGTTTGCCACCACCCTCTCTGAACGATGACATCCCCTTGAAATGAGAGATTTGTATCATTGTCAGGATTTCCACCCATGCCTGTGGGTATTGAGCAAGGCCAAGCCATACTCCCAGCTGTGAAGCTCTGCTGTCCTGCAGCTGCACAGAGCCCAGTGTCCCTGTGCCCTCACTGTTAGAAGCAGCAGGCACAGGGGAATTGGAGTCCATTCTTTGCTATTGAGGAATGCCGAGGTCACAGCCTGTGCTTCCAGCTTAAGTCCTTGCACACAGTCTTTGAAAAAGCATCTCTCCTGCTATGTTTGTCTCACTGAAATTTTCTTGAAATGCCAAGGAAAGCTGCAAAAACAGTTCTCACTTGTGACTGTATTTCTACCTGAAATGGGACTCCTATGTTTATGACGTCATATAGAATACAGAAGGGAACTGGATTCTGAGCAGGAGTAACATCCTGCACCTTAAATGCTAACTGACTGGGGCTCCTGTACTTGTCCTTGGTGAGGTTTGCTATCTCTGCTGATGACCTTGGAAGAGATCTGGCCATGGAGGGGCTGGACTCTGTGTTAGCCATGATCTCATGGGAAAGAGTCATACTTGTGCCCGAACTTGAGATTGCAAGCATCCTGCCTCAGTGTTGAGTGCTGGGGTTGCCAGCATGTGCCACCAGGCCCTGAACACATTTAAGAGGCCTGGGTTTGCAGAAGTACATAGTGAAATGATCATATTTTAATAGGTTACAAGGAACTTTAATGTAATCTAAAATAAAACAAGTCTCCCGATTGGATTTTAAACGTGTGTCATTACTAGAGATGGAGGATACCAAACACTCACATTGTAACAGGGACTCTACATTTTAAGAGACACAATTTACATAATTCAACAACGTTTCTTGTTTCACATCTAATCTGCAGAAGAGACTGTGAACTGATTGCCAAACGTTCTCCACCCTTGAGACTTCCACTGACCATTTTTCCAGCTTATCTGGTGGTCAGATCTGACACCGTGACTTGGCTCATTGAGTAGAAATGATCCATGATTTCTTCAGGTGAAGTCACGGAGATCCCTCACATGTGATGTCTCACGTTCTCACAGAGACCCTCACATATGATGTCTCACGTTCTCACAGAGACCCCTCACATGTGATTTTCAATGCTTTTTTTCCCACTTCTAGGTTGTTGAAATGAATATGATTTCACAGGGCCCTGGAAACCTGGCCTGGAAGAATAGAGCCCGTGTCTGAAAGGAGTTTGCGTCCCTGGCATTGCATAGAGCAAAGCTCAGTAGTCAGAAGTATTCAGACTAGACAGCTTCAGCTCTACTCACTTTGATAGAACTAATAAAAGCCGAGTCTCACCCTGGTCAGGTCCTTCTGTGGACATGACATCTTGCTTTCTTGTTTTGGCACACACAGTAGTCAGTCTTTCTGAGTGAGTTAGTCTGGTTACCCTTCCTGTCCACCCCCTAACCTTGTGAAGGAGAGGAAGTCTAGGGCAAATTGAGGTTACTAAGAGATGATCTAGAAGTTCACATGGCCTCTCAGACTAGGCTGGTGACAAAGTCATGGGCTGAGGACAAGATATTGGAATCAACCAAGAGATAAGATGGTGCTGGAACCTTCCAAACAAAGTAAATAGCAGCCAGAATCACAGTGAGAGTCAGGTACAGAGTGGGCAGAGATGCAGGGAGGTGTAGGGGGAAGATCAGTTCAACGGACAATTTTATAAGACCAAGGATCCCAAGTAGCTAGATTTCTTTTGTGCAAAGCTTGCCAACCTGGGCAGACTGATGAAACACTACATTTTCAGTCATTTCTCCCTCATGACCACTGAAATGCTTCTTCATGTTCTTCTCTCTCAGTCTAAGGAGTGTGATAACATACCATCAACTAGGTTTCTCAAAGTGAGCTTTATGCTCCATAGGAAGGTAAACAGAGCACTAAATATTGTGGGAATATTCTATTTTCCCATTGCTTTTATTTATTACCTCTTTGACGAAGCCTGGCATGGGATTTTGAAACCTCAGCACATCCTAACTGACACATTTCCTCCAACAAGGCCATGCCTCCTAATCCTGGCTAAACAGTCCACCAACATGGGACCAGACACTCAAATGCATGAGCCTACGAGGGCTGTTCTCATTCAAACCACCATGCACGTTCTACTTATTTATGCTTGTACTGAGATAAACGCTGCTTCTACCCTTCATCAGAGAAGGCTCTCTGCGCTGAAAGGGGCAGAATGTAGAGCCACATGACTGCTCAAGGCTCTGAAAATGAGTGACAGTTGAGTGATTAGCCATAAACAAAGCATTTATACTACCTCTTCTGAGACTTGGAACATTGCAAAAAACGGGTTGAACAGAATGAAAAGGCCAACAGGAGGTAGGAGGAAGGGCTATAAAATGCCACAATCTGAGCATGATCAGCCATTTCAACCATGATTGCCTACTGAGCCTGCACAAGACTGCGCCTGTCAAAGGCAGCCATTTATAAGGCATGGCTTCAGAGGTTTGCCCCCAACTATTGAACTGATGGATTCTAGGAAATGGAGACTCAATGCCATCAGTTGTGAAGCCACTGGTGACCTGACACCACACACAAGGACGCACGGAAGGCCCTGGTTAAATTCACTGGGTCTCCAAACAAAACTCAACACATAAATATGCAAAAGGGGTTTGTTGAGTGGAGAAGGGGATTGATAGAGGTGGGCTAGAGACCAGGGAGGGTGCAGTGACAGTAACCAGAATGCTGGCTACGTGCATTTCTGTATACAGATGCTGAAGAGCAATAATTACCCATGTGGAAGTGACGTTCTTAGTGTGTTACTTTTCTGTTAAAGTTGGTCAGAGCAGCAACCGAGGAAGAGTCCATGTGTTTATTAGTTTAATAGCCTTAAAATGACGTACTCTGGGAAACTATTTTATATCTAGTAATGTAATATATGGGAGATGGGAAGTGTAATTTGAAGAAAAACTTGGTTTCCTTGTAAGATCAATTTGTCTATTTTTTCAGTAATTCTAATAATACATACATACATACATACATACATACATAAAATTAATTTTGGGTTGCTTGTAATGCCCTTCAAAGCTCTATGAGGACAATTCTCCGAGTCATTCTAATGGGAATAGTTTTTCCCTGCAAAAGACATTTCTGGATGTCACACTGGAAAGGGTGGGGCCATAGTCTGCTGGGACTTTGTGGTGGATGAATACTCTGCAATGCACAGCATGACTTCCTGTGGCAAAGATGACTCTAGGTTCAAATGTCAGCCGTGCTGTGGTGGAGAAACTCTGCTTTAGAAAACAGAGCAGATGAAAAAGGAATCTTCCTTCCACATTTCTGAACGTCCTTTGTTCCTTTTTAATTCTGCCGTGACACCATTACTGAAACCCCCAAGAACAATTCACAAAGCGCAGGAGCAGAGGGAGGGACAAGGATGGTTCCGTCCCCCTTCGTGCGGGATGAATTTCAGACAGAAATCCTGCTTGGCGTCTCTTCCTGAAGTATCTTTGTCAACTATGAAGGAACAGAGTTGATGTGACAGCCAAGGAACCTGCTCCCTGCAGGAGCTGTTGCTACTGATTTGTTTTCCCAGAGGCACCTGCCCAAGGGCTGCTATAATCTAAAAGGAAGGGGACTGGGGAGATGGCTCAGAGGTATGTTCTGTCACTCAGGAGCACCCTAGTGTGATCCCAGCACCCCTGTCAGGTAGCTCACAACCACCTGAAACTCCAGCTTCAAGGGGGATCCAACACTTTTGGTTCTTATGAGCACCCACACTCATGTGCACATAGCTGCACACAGACATGTACCCATGCACATGACTGAAAATAATGAACATAATTTTAAAATCAAAATGAGTCTCTTGTGGCATTTACCCAGAAGAAGTCAAGATCTCCCTTTGGCGGGAAGAGTCCCCCCTAGGAAGAAGCTATCTAGAAGAATCTAAGTGGAGCTTGAGAAGTAGAGTACGATTAAACACCCTGAAGTCAGTGGTGTGTGTGGGTCACAGGTGTACAGTAGCTGAGAACAGATGTTAGGGGGCTTGTCTTTAAGGTTTTCGGTTGTTGTTTATGCTCAGGGTTGGGATAAACATTACAATGACCACCTCTCTCATGGTGGTGCTGGTCAACTCCACCATGTGAGAATGAAAGCACTGATGTTTGGGAGGAACAGGTGTCTGTAAACAGGGCTGTCTCGTCGGGTTTCTCACTTGCTCTTACCCGATATTCACTTCTTGTCTTCCCAGAAAGTCATTTACTATCCCCCAACCACGCCCACTCCAAAAAGCAGTTTCTTTGGGGTGAGAGAGATGTCTTAATGGTTGAGAGCACTTCCTGCTCTTACAGAGGATCTGAATTCAGTTCCCAGCACTGATGTCACAGATGGCTCACAGCCGTCTGTAATCAACAAACAGAACAATGTCAGACCTCCGTATTGTTCTCTCTCTCTTGCCCTAAATTTTATAACAGAACATTATAGAGCTGACAGTATATATTTATATTTTTTTTATTTATACTTTATGGCAAAAGTCCTTTGCATATATGTATATCTGTGCATCCCCGTGGGGGTCAGAACACAGTGTTGCATATGTAGAGCTGCGGACGGTTGTGAGCTTTCATGTGGGTGACAAAAATCCAACCTGGGACCTATGGAAGAGCATCCACTGATCCTTCACCGAGTTATCTTTCAAGCTCCAGCCCGTGGTGTTTTGTCACAACAATAGAATCTCTAAGTCACTCTGGAAAGAGGAACTCATTTGACATCCTAACAATTTGAAGGCATGAATTCTACCTGTATTCTACTCTTTTTCAGGTGAATAAGTCTAAAATAAGAAATATGTAAGTTTCCCTCAGGTTGAATGAGCAACAATAGCAGAGTCAGTTTTAGCATAAGCCACCCCACTGAGGTATCTGCCTTTGTCTATGTTCATACTGCCGTGGTTTGTAGGACAGAACTGACACGGATCAGGTGACAATAAAGATAGGTTGGTTGGATGAAATGGCCCCATGTAACCTCATACTTTTCTACCCATGCCCCAGTTCCCAAATAATGACCCTGAGACAATTATTTGTAAATGAATGCCTAGGTCACAGGCTTAGGGTTGTTACTCAACTAGCTCATCACTTATAGAATATTCTATTCTATCTGTGTCACGTGGCTGGTTACCTCTCCTAGGTGTCATGTCTGTGTCCTCAGAGTCACCTTGATGAATTTTCCCATGTCAACTAACTCCCAGAGTTCGTTTCTCTCTATGGGAACTCCCACCTTCTGTTTCTTGCCTTTAGCTGATAGGCCATCAGATTTTTATTGACAGGTGATGCTTCCACACAGTGCACAAGAGATTCTTTCTACAGCCCCTGAGCACATGGAAATGAAGGGTGGGTTTTTTTTCTAGCTGTTTGGACCAAGTGTTTTACTTCTGAACAATCAGCTATATAGATGGCAACCTTGCTTTTTAGAGAAAGTGAATATAATCTCAGTATGTAAGCCAAACAATCAATTTTCTAAGAAAAATAGAATTTAATATCTGTCAACAAAGTATCTCTGCTCCCAAGGAAAACAACTCAAGTCTCCAAGAAATAAGTTCAACAAGGCTGAATCAAGGAGTGTCTGTTCACATTGTATATTACTAACATTTGTTAATTCAACCAATATTTATTATAGACCACAGAGTTCAATAGTAATTTTGAGGACATCCAATAATCAAATCCAGTTTTCTATTGGAAGCAAAACATGAAAATTAAGTTTTAAAAGAACAAATATAACATGCAATTTTTTTGGGGGAGGCCTTGTAACCTCTGTAATTAATGCATCCTCATAAAAGAGGAAGATACAACCTGGAGGAATGGAAACCGTGACAGAGTTGAACAGTGCTGAGTCCACATGAAGACCTCTAGTTCTGACTGGATGCAAGAGGAAAAGTCTGAGTATCCCTACATGTGGTTTAGGGAGAAGATGCCCACTTCAGAAATAAAGAGCAGCTGGTGTAAAGAGCCACACCTATTCTAAGCTGGGTAGGTCAGTTGGATATTAAACATTCCTTTGTTCATTTGAGACAAGGTTTCACCATGTTTCTCAGGACCACTTTGCATGCAAGATCTCCCTGCCTCTGCTGGGTGTGTAGGCTCGTGCCGCCCGGCCTGGCTAAATATTAAAGCTTTAACACTGTTTTCTGTAACTCAAATTTTGTGTGTGTGTGTGTGTGTGTGTGTGTGTGTGTGTGTGTGTGTGCATATGTATCCATGCACAGTGTGCAAACTGATATTCTTCCCTCAGTGTCCATCAGAGAATTCTGACATGTATCTGAGGTCAGTTAATACAGACTCAGTTCTGATGAATCCCAAAGACACCGGCATGACAAGAGCAGCACACTGTTTATCTCTACTTTCGTGGGATGCTGTTCCCCACAAACACACAGGTTACTCTCACTCCACCCCACCAAGTGCTGTTGAGGTGTCGGGGACATAACTGGACGTACCATGTGCATCAGTATGGGAACTTTGTGGGTGACTACAGACCTGAATTGCTGTACGGTAACAATGCAGTGAAATATTAACAGTGAAATGCAAATAGAAAATTCAGGTTAAAAAAAACGTCCCTGAACCGAGAAGAGAATGCCCATGTTGGGTAGGGCTTTGGGTTTAATGGGAAGCTTCAAGGGCAGTCTACAGACACATTGACCATGTAAGTGATGGCCGTTACACTCAGTAATGTACTAGAGCCATATCAGGGAAGCAGAGTTCCTCCTAAATGGAAAACTCAAGGGAGATTTTCTACTTTGGAAGTCATGACGACACAGTGGGTAGTGTCCAAGACACCCTCCTCAGCAGTGCTCAGCCATAAAGCCAACAGGGACATCGATTCTGCTCAGGGCTAGCCTGCTCTACAAAGGGAATGTGACGCCTGCTGTCACTCATCTCCAGCCGGGTGAGACAAGGACGGGTTGTGCTTTTTAAATGACCTTCAGTGAATGTTACTGACTCTTTGCCAAGGCTTTGGTGTACTTCAGAGCAACGAGGCAGTGTTTTTATCCTTTCTGACAAGCCTGTGCAGCCTTTTAAAAATGTGGAAAAATTAAATCATTTATATACCCACTGCTAAGGATCAATGATAGTAACATTTGTTTTAGATTTAAGACAGTAGTCAGAGTAGAAGGCTCCTTGGCTTGATGTGCAGCCCTTCTTCCTGTCAGGAGGGACATGACCTGCAAGCTGGTTTATATCTCCGCACGATGGGAGGCCTTGGCCCTCTGTCTGCATTCAGAAGCTGCAGCTCAGTTTAGTGCTCTCAGCATTCAGATGAATCAGTTCAGCTTCTTCCACTAAGTATTTCTTTTCTTGTTTGTTCTCAGACAGTGCTTTACTGTGTGGCCCTGGCTGGACTGGAAATCACTGTGTGTGGACCAGGCTGGGCTTGAACTCACAGAGATCTGCCTACCTTTCCTCACCTGTATTGGGATTTAAGGCAGCTGGTACTATGCCTGGCCATTTTTTTCTCATTTTAAAAATTGATTCATATATTATTATAAACAGATCCTATGTGTCTTTGATACAAGTTGTAATTTAGCATATATTCTATGAAACGTGTGCTTTCTCCAACCTCAGTTTCTGGGATGTGCATTCTATTTTCCAAGAAGCAAATATAATTTGCTATATGTAATTTCTAGGGAAGTTGATTTGTTTTAACATAGTGTGAATTCCATTTTATCAGCATGAACAAAGTGGAACACCCCCATTGGTTGTTTGCCATTCTGTTCTGTTAATGGTCCTTTTAATGTATTTTGACTTGTTGGATATTTTGGCATTTTCTCGTTGGGTTTTAGGAACTCATAAAGCAACTATATATAACTTTGTTTTCTGAGCTGCTTTTTTATGTTTATTGTCTTTTCATTGTTTTGTCTTTATTGGATTTCTTTTAAAGATTAATTTATGTGTGTGTATATGGATTTTCTCTGTAAGAATGTATGTTCAGATGCATGCTTCTGTGTGTGCACACAGAGGCCAGAGGGGGTGATGGAAGCTTCCTTCCTTCTCTAACCACTGATCTCTTTGAGAAAGGGATTTTGCAGGAACCTTGGGCTCACACGTTTATAGCAAGTTTGGAAGCCAGCAAGCCACAGTAGTCCTTCTGCTTTGTGCCTGTTAGAGCTGGGCTTACAGACATTTGTGGGGTCAAATATGTGGGTACTGGGATTTGAACTGTGATCCCCATGACTGCAGCTCATTGTAACCACTGATGATAGAAGACCACTTTTCTCTTGCTAAGCCTCCCTGGACACTTGGATATTCATTTGGGCCTGTGCTTCTCTCAGTTTTTCCTGTGTCTGCATCACCATCTCATGTTAGGCTGCTGTTTTCTCTGCAGCTACTTCTTTTTTTAAAAAATAAAAATTTATTTATTTAAGACAGTACACTGTAGCTGTCTTCAGACACACCAGAAGAGGGCACCAGATCCTATTACAGATGGTTGTGAGCCACCATGTGTTTGCTGGGATTTGAACTCAGGACTTCTGCAAGAGCAGTCAGTGCTCTTAACCACTGAGCCATCGCTCCAGCCCCTCTCTACAGCTTCTTTATAGAGTATGTTCACATTTAAAAGCATGACAACGCTTATTGATTTAAGTTGTTTCTTCTTGTTTATTGTTTACATGATTTGCATAATTACTTTGCTCACTTTCCCAGCAAATCACATTGCTATTTTCTGTTGATTATGTTCAGTATTTAAACAGAGTTTAAGGCTGCTGTGTAGCCCATGCTAGTCTTGAATTTTCAGTCTTTCTCCTTCAGCCTATGAATGCTGAGGTTGTAGGCATGTGCTGAGCAATAACTATTACTGAACACACAGCATCTTATTATACTGTTTCCTTTAACATTAGTTTTACATGCTAGGTTTTTCCTCCAGTAATATGTTGACTTTACACTTGGGAATTTTCTAAGGTAAATCTTTTAAACTTTCTGGTTGTACAATGGTGATTTCTACAAAATCTTAATTTTCTTTCCATCTTTTTTTGCTCACATTTTACTCATTGCATTGGTTCATGAATATTAGTGAAGGCGACACTCCCTGTCTTGTCCCTAATTTTAATTGGATGGTATAATGCCTAATGTTGACTGTCAACTTGATAAACCTAAGAAGAGGGTACATCCACCAAAAAATTCTTTCAACAGTTTGGCTCATTAACATGTCTGTGGGGGCACTTTCTCGATGCATAATCGATGTAGGAGGGCCCAGAACACTGGTAGTACCATCCCTAGGCAGGTGGGTCTGAACTGTATAAGAAATGTAGAATGTGAGTCTGGGAACAAGTCTCTAAGCAATGATCCTCTGTGATTTTGCTTTAAGCTTTTACCTTGAGTTCATATGGTGTTTTTGCCGATGATAAACCATTAAATAAATAAATAAATAAATAAATAAATAAATAAATAAATAAATAAATAAATCCTGACCACCCAAAACTGTGTTTGGTCACATTGTTTTCTGCTGAGCTGAGACAGAGGAGCAGCTGACTAGAGATTCTTCCAGTTGTTTTCCTATGGTCAGTAGGCTGACTGGTGTTGTAACACCCATTTCAGCCATTTGAAAACCTATACAGTTTTGTTTTTTGAAAAGGGACTATTGGTGAATTTATCAATCATTCTCTAGTATCTGCGAAGATCATGATGTGATTTGTTTTCAAGCAGCTACCGTTAAATTATTCCATTTTCTTCAAAGAGTTTTCGGTAAATTCTGGATGACTTATGCTTAGTAATATTTTAAGATTTTTTTGTCTCAAAAGGTAAGTATGGTATTTATTTTTATTATGTCATCTATTGCTGAGAAACCATGCCCTTCAGAAACAGGGCAGAGAGAGCTCTGAGATGGACTGGACCAGAGTTTCTGCTCCCTAAGAACTAGGAGGCACAATGGAGGGAGGCAACCAACAACCCTATGACCTCCAGCTACGACCTCCACAGTTTAAACTATGTCATTGTCCACCGTGGCACGATAACACTAAGGATGCAATTGTGGCACTGGGCATACTTTGGCCATAACCCACAACTATGTAAGTGGACATAAAAGCACTCAACAGGAGGGAAACATGCCTTGTACCTGAAACCTTGATAAGCACCCAGTGTCAGTGAACTCATGGATCTTGGTGAAGCCCTAGTAACCATCACTTTACTATGTGCTAATTATTAATAACTACCTGCTAAACATTTGTACTTCTATCTACAGGCAAGTATGGTCTTCACCTCTCATTTTGTAAACTTCTCTTTGCAGCAGAGACCACTACAGAAAACCACAACCAATCAAAATGCTAAGTTGTAGAGCTCAGTTTCAATATACATGTTCACACGCGCACATACACACACACACACACTCACACACAGATGCACATTGCACATGCACATGAATGCATGCAAAGTACTCCTATTTTGGAAGAGGGGGAAGAAAAAATTTAAGAGTTAGAGGATCAGGGAATTTGCTGTAAGACTGAGTCTCCTAGTAATTTCAGAAGCTACACCCATAAAGTTGTTAACGTGACTGTCCTAATGTGAACTGAAGAAGGAGGGCACCAATAAACATGCCATACTGGACAGGGGAAAGCCTGAGAAGGTTCAACTCTACACAAAGAATGTAAGCAACTAAGGGAAGCTGGGAGTAGGGGAGAGGTGGACTTCTTTAGGGTGTAGATCAACTGGTTGTCCAATGACAAATGGTCAGCCCTGAAAACATACATCCAAGTAACATTTCCAGACCAAACAGGGTATACATATATACACATACATACATATATATGTATATACATGATCAGCTTGAAACAAATAGACTACACACATACACATACGTGTGTGTGTGTGTGTGTGTGTGTGTGTGTGTGTGTGTGTGTGTGCAATAACAACTAATGATAAATGGGTCCATGAACTTGGAGAAGGATGGGAGTGTTACAGGGGAGGGTTTGAAGGAAGAAAAGGGAAGGGAGAGATATAATTATATTAATCTCAATAATCTCAAAATGAAAAAAAATGATTACAACAGGTGGGTATGGTATTTATTTTTATGATGTGAATTCTGTTTCCCTGGTATTATTTAAGAATTATCTAAAGGTTCTTTTCATGATTTGGAACCATTGACAAATTTTGATGTTGTTAAACGTCTGATGAGATTCCACTGTGAAATTGTGGTTTTTTTCTGAGGACGGGTCTTGTTCCTTTCGAAGTTCTCTCTAGTAAAAAGTATTACATGTATTTAAAATAAATTTAAAATATTTTAATATTTGAATTGTTTAATATTAATTTAAGCGTTAAAACATTTTAAAATATTAAAAAAATTTTCCACATTATTATGGCATATGTGTGGAGGTCAGAGGACAACTTTCAGAAGTTTGTGCTAACCTTTCCCCATATATGGTCTAGGGATGAACGACAGATAATCAGTTTTGGCAGCAGCCATCTTTACCCCAGGCCAGTTCACCAACCTTAGGTTTTTTTTTTTTTTTGCTTAGTCTTGGTAATTTATATATTCCTAGAAAATTAGCTAAAGCATGTTGGTTTTCAAATGCACTTTCTCAGAATTAGTGACACTCTTCAAAGGTTTTGCAAAGTTCTTTATACCTGTGATTTTCTTTTTTGTCTTTGTCTTTTTGGTTTTATGTTTCACACATTTACTTTACTTCCTCAGGTGTGATGGTTTGCATATGCTTGGCCCAGGGAGTGGCACTATTAGAAGGTGTGACCTTGTCGGAGGAACTGTGTCACTTTGAGGCTGGGCTTAAAGAGCCTTCTCCTAGCTGCCTGAGGATGCCCAGTCTGTTCCTTGCTTCCTTCGGTTGAAGTTGTAGAATCTCAGCTCCTCCTGCACCATGCCTGCCTGGAGGTTGTCATATTTCTGCCTTGATGATAATAGACTGAACCTCTGAATCTGTAAGCCAACCCCAATTAAATGTTATTTATAAGACTTGTCTTGATCATGGTGTCTGTTTACAGCAGTGAAACCCTAACTAAGACAGAAGTTGGTACCAGGGACTGAGGTATTGCCATGATAGGGCTGACCATGCTTTTGTTTGGAAGAATGTGGATTTACAGATTTTGGATTTGGAAAACCATGGAATTCTTTAAATGGAACTTAATAGGAATATGGAATAGGAATAGTAGGGATATAGAAGACAATGGTGCTGAGGGTCATTTGAACTGTGTAAGCCTGCTGGCCCAAGAAGTTTCAGTGGAGAAGAACTTTAATATATGGCTGAGAGACTGTTTTTGTGATGCTTTGGTGAAGAACTTGGCTGCTTTTTTGTCATTGTCTGAAGAGACTACCTAGGGCTGAGGTAAAGAGATTTATTTTAATTGCATGGGAAAAGGAAGTCTCAAAAAGCCCAACAGAGACTTTGTTTTCTGGTTAAGTCTGATGAATAACATTTTGAACAAATATAGTAAGCTGAGAAAGGAAATATACAAAATACATAGTTTGAGTATTAAAGAGATGCCAGGAAGTGAAATGAATCCGATTCCAGTGTTCAAGGATATTAAATTGAATTAAGGAAGTAGTGACCTTGGGTCAAGATTCCACCCAGCTAAATTTAGGTCCAGGCATGGAAGTACAATCCTTTAATCCCAGGAGGCAAAGACAAACAGATCTCTGAGTTCAAGGCAGGCCTAGAACAAAGCAAGGTGAAGAGAAACTTAAATTCTAGGTAAAGAGAAATTTAAATTCAGGCTTGGTGGACCACACCTTTAATCCCAGTGCTTAGGAGACAGGCATGCAGATCTGAGTTTAAAGTCAGTCTATGGAGCAAGTTCCAGGACAGCCAAGCTTAGGCAGTGAAGGAGCTAGAAAACAGAAAGCTAGTGATGATGTAATAGAATAAGGGGGGGCATGTTCCAGCTCCTGCAAGCAGCAGAACTCAGCAGCTGCAGTCATGTGCCTCTGGCTTTATGTTCAAGAGGAGACTATTGGGACAATTGACAGAGATTAGCTGGAGCTAAGAAATTAGTGGTGATTAAAAAGACACTACCATCACTGAGGTGAAATCTTCTGGGAAGTGTTTTTTGAGAGGACAAAAAAAAAAAAAAAAAAAAAAAAAAAAACTGTGTTCCAGAGATAGCCAAGGTTGTACTTCATGCTGCAGCTGTACTTGGTGATGTGTAAGAATCACCTGGGTGGTACTTGTTTTGAAGGCATGAAGGAGTCATGAAGAACAGCTGAGGTTTGGCACTGTGCAAGGCCATGGAAGGCCATTGGTGAAAGTGCACCCTCAGTTGTAGTTGACAATCCAGGACTAAAGGGGTCATGCAAAGGGTTTGAGGCTTGGCACCATGAAGAAAGGCTATTGGTGAAGCCTAGTTGCAACAGAAGACCCCAGTGCATTGAAGATGCCAGTACCATGGGATGATCACCAAGAACAGCAGCAACAATGGAGTGGATCAACCTGAGCTTAGAGTACTACAGAGGGCAGAGATGGAGAAGCTTTGGAGGAGCCCAGATCATGTGTGGATACCAGACATTAAAACGAGAAGCTGTAACACTGAAGTTGCCTTGGAGAACCAAAGATGCCAGACCTATGGGATATTTGGCAAGGAAAGCTGTTAACAGGAAGTGGAAGCAGCTCAGCAGAAAGAACTTTGTTGCAGTCAACAAAATGAAAAAGGAGTTGGGGATCTGAAGACTGATTTGACATCAGATATGGAGATGGCGGAGTTTAGAATTTGTCCAGCTAGTTGCCTGTCTTAATTTGAGGATTACAGTTAAGTGATTGGATGGCTGTCAGAAGAGACTTTGAACTCTGGACTTTTAACATTGTTGATACTGCTGTAGAATATGGGGACTCTGGAAGTTAGGCTAAATGTGCTTTTTTTTTAAAAAAAAATTATGCTATATTTAGATATGCCCTTCCTCCCCCCAGACTCATGTATTTGAACAAGCGAATGGGAGCCAGGGAGTGGAATGTGTTGTCCTTTATAAGACTTGCCTTAGTCAAGGTGTCTGTTCACAGTGGTAAAACCCTGATTAATACATCAGGTTACCCAACAGTTCATTTTATAAGTAACATCAGAAGAAATCCGTTCTAGAAGGTATTTATCAAGCCTTTTGTTGTCTTTTTCTACATTTTCTAATTCCTGTTTTCTTCTTTTACACCTGTTTTCTAAACTGTTGAGTTTAAAGTCTAGTTCATTTATTTTTACAACTTCTCTATTAACATGACTGTTTGAGTTTAAGAGCTTCCGTTCTCAGTGAGGCTTTACTTGCCAAAAGTATAATAGCTACCACTTGTGTGCTTAGATGTCTTAGGAATGGCTCTCACTTTTTTCAACACCAGAAAGGAGTAAGTAGATTTATTATCACTACCATTTGTCAACAAAGATGTTGAGGCCCTTAGAAAATACACAAATGAGAGCAAAAGAAACTTTCTTTCTTAAGTGGGTCAGCAAGGGCTTCTGGGAGCACAGGAGGTGGGTATGTGCTGCCATGCAGACAGCTCTTGCTGTCTGAGGCTGAAGCTGCCATTTATCCCTTGGCATAGAGAGGCTGGTTTAAGATAGAGATTTGCTATGTAGCCTTGGCTTGGCTTGTAACCCACTATGTTGCTCAGGCTGGTCTTGACTTTGATTATCCTCCCGAGTGCTGAGATTATAGGCGTGTATCCCAATGCCCAGATTCAAATTTACACACATATATCCACACACGCTATCATTTCTCTGCTGGTTTGTAAAGAGAAGTTGTCTTTGTTAAATTACAAGAGTTATTAATATTCAGGAGTATTACAAGGAAAGTTTCAGAAAAATATCAACCAAAGATATATGTTCTACATGTCTCGTCTTTGACAAGCCACAGAAATCATGCAGGGTGGACAGCCAGGCATCCTTGGGGGTAAGCAGGTACCATACAGAGCTCAGAGCTCTACATTGTGCTCTGGGAAACCAGGTTTTCCCTATATCACCTTATAACCAAGCAAGGCTATTTGGCTTCCTACTCAAGATGAGAGAGAGAGAGAAAAAGAGAGAGAGAGACAGACAGACAGAGAGAGAGAGAGAGAGAGAGAGAGAGAGAGAGAGAGAGAGAGAGAGAGAGAGAAAGACAGACAGACAGACAGCATTTTCCTCCTCTTCCTGTGAGGCTAGGCAATACATCCCCTCGCTCTCAACTCTGAGTTCCAGGAGCATTCATGCATGTTTGTTTCCTTCATCTTCACGTCTGTTCAGTGAGTTGTGCCCCTGACAACTGAACAGATCTTTGGCTAATAAGTAACAATGGCATCAAACAACCTTAATGTAGACACATAGAACTCGGTGCCAAGGCCATCTGCATCTATGGCTCAAAATAGCACATGAGTGTCTGGCCTATATTCCTAGTGCACACAGTTCATGATCAGAACTGAAATCAGTTAATTAGCATACATCAGATAATGTATGCTAAATTAAGTGGGGAGGAGTTTTGTATGATCATAGAATTACTGGGCTCCAAGGAGAAGCTGATAATCATCAGGCCACATTTATTCCTTTACCTTTCTCCTGTTTCTTGTTTCTAATCACTGTATCACATGCTTAGAGAAGTGTCACTTGATGTTAAAATGTTTAAATTTAACACAGCATTTGCCATATTTTTGATTTTCAAAACTCTCTAACAGCCTTATTATTATTTTTTAAGTGTTACATCTCCACTAGACCAGACATTTCAACTCTCCTCTCTTTGTTTTCAATCATTTAAAAAATTGTTATCATGGTGTGTGTGTGTGTGTGTGTGTGTGCACAAACTTGCTGTGGTTCATGTACAGAGGCTGTGGGACTAGCTCTCTCCTTTTATAATGTAGGTCCTGGGGATTGGATTCAGGTCACCAGGACTTGTGGTAAGTGCTCTTACCTGCTGAGACATACTGTGTCACTTAGTTTCTTGAGGAAGCCTGGCTATGTTGCTCTGGTTGACCTGATTATACACGGCTAGTCTGCTGTGTATCCTGACCAAGTCTGCTGAATGTTGAGTTTGTCTTGTGGTGTGATTGTTAAGTTCCTTTTCTTGAGCATTAGCTTAGTTTCTTCAGACTCTACTGAGCATGTTTGAAGTGCAGGTCCCTCTGAGCTTTAATCTCCTACTCCCTTTATACTCATCCAGGAGGACCCCAACCATCACAACAGGGGTGCATGGACACAAGACTCTCCTTTTCCATCCTCACATCCGCCTCACTCCCCACTGAAACATAATACATATCAAATAGTGTGTTTGATGTAGCACAACACAGATAAACTATCCAGTTTACATACAAGGTCCTTGTCACCTTCAGTAGCTTAATAATAATTTATATCTAACTTTAGCCTTTTGTACATTTTACAGAGCAGTGAGGGTCAATGCAATCCAAGACTCTGCTGTTCACATTGAAGCCAATGATGGCAACTAAAAGGTTCAGAACAGACAACATGTCCGGCGAAAAGAGGAGTGTTCTGAAACACTCCTTCGAAAGGGAAGTCAGAGGAACTGTGTTGGAGGAAATTGAGAGCTGGCTGGGACACATCAGCTACCCACTCCACAGCTCCAGAACTACAGAAATGGAGGTGAGGTAATTCAGAACTTTTAAAATAATTTGGCGCAGTGTCTTGATCGTTTTTAATACACTGGAAGACACAGTCACTCAAAGTAAATCAGAGCTGAAAGCCAGGTCCTCATCACTGGCAGTTTGAGATACACAAACCAGGCAGTCTCGAACATGCTTATACTAAGAAGCCATTGAACATTCTTACTCTTTGCTGAGTAGTTAGATACAATACAAAACATTCTAAAAGTGAAGAGATTTCACTATTTTCAAAGCTGTTTCAGGTTGATAGAAAAAGAGGAAGGAACAAAGTTCCCAACTTTCCTCTTGTCTCACCAGAGGCGTGTCTTCCCCAATGATGCGCCCGCCCACGTGGCTACACTTGGGTATCTCTGTGTACACCCATGCTTGTCTTTACAGCATCCCAGCAGCGTGTGATGCAATCAGAGCAGAGGGCACAGGAGAGAGAACACACACTTCAGGGAAGGAGCCACCAGTGACCCGTGAGCCACTAGTCACTCATGCTCACACGCAGAGCAGAGCCCTTCCTGTAAATGCTGTCACAAGTCCTGTCCAAACAGTATGGCTCTGTCATACTTTTCAAACCATGACCCCCCCCCAAATGAAAAAAAATCAGTGTAAATATTGTTCAAGAATCCAATTTATTTTGTAATGTATTTATTTTATTTAGTTTATTATTCAAGCAATGTTAACTCATGAAAAAATTGGAAGTAGTATTGCATTGAAAGAACAAGCTTCAAGGACAAGGTAACACCAATTTAAATAATGCACTGACCAAAGACTAACACTATGATCACAGAAGTGACATATGATACAGAGGATGTGTAGAGGGAGGAGGGGCTCAGTATAACAGTTTCTTTAAAAAAGAGACAAGAGCTGGCGAGATGGCTCTGTGGATAAAAAAGTGCTTGCCTCCAGTGCCTGGTGACCTGAGTTCAATATCTGGAGCCTACAAAAACATAGAAGGAAAGAAATTAGTTCTACAGAGCTGTTCTCTGACTAACACACACACACACACACACACACACACACACACACACACACTCATTACACACTTATGCACACAGGAATCACAACAAAATGTCCTAATAAGTCTTCAAAGAATTCTAAGATCCTACAAATAAAAGGAACCCATTTTAAGGTCTAGTAGATGACAGAAAAGAAGGTGAAGCCAGTCCACTTTAAGGTAAAGATAAAAGGGTTTTTCTGACACTTCCTCGTCCTCCATGCACAGCCATGGTTTTCTGACACTCCCTAGACCACGGCTAGTGTTTTCTTTCTTTGCTGCAGAACAGGGCAAAGCGTCTGCCATTATCAGACTTCTCAGAGCTTTAACTCCGTGCTTTGAATGACTGGTTGGCATTAAAATTCTAGGTTGGCATCACGTTGGAATACAGCATCTGAGGGCAGTTTACAGCAGAAAATGAAATGGCTAAATAGCCTTTTAATTTGTATTTCACAATAGGAAATTCATAATATGGTCTGGGAGCCTTGGGTGCAATTTCAAAAAAGAAATGTGTGTGTAATTCCAAGAACTGGGGAGGCTTTAAAGTTTTAACTGAAGTTTAAGGGAGGGTTTCTTTGGTTTAAATCTAGAAGATTTAGTAACATATGGTTTTGAAATTAAAATAAGCTTTTTAGATCAGCAAAATGGAAATTAGTGCAATTAAAAAATTATTTATCTCCTTTTTTTTTAATAGCTCCATAATGAGCAATGTATTCCAAGGTACCAACTGCATAGGCTCTTAGGTTGAATCTAATGCTACTGTTTATCTCTTATATATATGGGCTGAGGTCTACAATAGGGAATATATTATGTTACCAAAAAAATTTTTTTTGGGTCAAAGTTAGCAAACAGAAAATGAATCGTTTCTACTTACAATTACACACACACACACACACACACTTTGGATAAGGCTCATTACACAAAGAATGAGGTTTTACACTATTAAGATAATTTTGCATTAGCTGACTGATCCCAAGACCATCCTAAGGCCTAAGAAGCCTGATGTCTGGTGCTTTCATGCAGAAGTTCAAGTAGCTAGAAGTCTAAGTAAATGGAGAGAGGCTGATAGTAGCCTACCGGCTGGGAAGCCCTCCTTCCAGTCTGTATGCAGTTCCACTTTGCTGTCGAAAACATCAAGTATTTCTGATTTAAAACCAAAGAGCTTCATAACCTGAAGTTTTCAGAAAGGACCTACAAGTTAAACATCCCACAAAGCTGGCTGATTGTGGAGTGCTGGCATAGTATAGGTTGAGAGCCAAAATTATCTAGGCCTATCTTTGGGCCTCTAAACAACCATTGGTTGTTAATGTAACAACATCTTTGCTACTTTTAGCCACACACTTTTAAAATGTACGAATAGACCCAGGATTTCACCCACCCCCACAGGCTAAGGATGTCACCAGGCAACATCTGAGACCTATAGCCAAGAGCCACCTGCCTATTTGATATCTCCACCAAATGTACTTTTTAAAGTGTCTTGATTTATGATCCACTTTGTTGTTTCACTATAAAAAGTTCATGAAGGTATTGCCACAGTGATCACACTGAACGGTTTTTTGGGGGAATATATATTTGTGTCCCTGGACCTTAACCACTCATATTTGGCTTCAAAATAAACTATCTCTTATTTCCTTTAATGTGTGAGGTCTCTTTTTGTCAACATTTGAGCATTTCCTTGTAGGAAATGGAAGGAAAAATATTACCAGATTGAAGGATTCGTTCACTGAGCCCAACATAAAACGTGTTTGTTTTTACTTTATGTGCTTGTGTGAGTGCCTGCACATATGTGTGCATGCCATATATGTGACCACAGAAGCCAGAACAGGACACAAGATCTGAAACTAGAGTTACATGCAGCTATGAACAACCTCATGTGGGAGCTGGGAACAGAACACAGGTCCATGAAGAGAACAGCTGAGCCACTTCTCTAGTCTTCACTCATTTTTATCGCTAAGTAATGTTTCCCTGTATGAATGTTCGGTACTGTGTTTAGCCATTTGTCTGTTGGAGAGAATCTTGACTGATTCTAGTTTTCGGTACATTCTAATGATGGGGGCAGGGTCTAGACAATAACAAGGGGTGGTACATAACTCGAAGAGCTAGTAATCAATACATGGAGGGAAATGACAGGCTAGAAAAGCCTGCTAGAGCATGAGGCCTCTCTGAAAGCCATGGGTAAAGGCTCACTGAAAAGCAGAAAACCCTTAGAGACCCAGAGGTCAAGATGACAAACACTCTGACCATTTTCTTTTCCCTCCTACCAACTGACCACTGACTGTCTGTCTTAGGGTTTCTATTGCTGGGAAGAGACACTATGACCAAGTCAGTTCTTATGAAGAAAAACATTTAGCTGGATCTCGCTTACAGTTCAGAGGTTTAGTCCATTACCATTATTGTAGGAAGCATGGTGTCATGCAGGCAGACAGTCCTAGAGAGGTAGCTGAGAGTTCTACATCAGGATCAGCAGGGCTCAGGAAAAGACAAGCACGGAAACCTGGCTTAAGCTTCTGAAACCTCAAATCCTGCTCTCAGAGGCACACCTTTTCCGACAACACCATACCTACTCTAACAAGGTCACACCTTCTAATAGTGGCATTCCCCATTAGCCTATGGGGTCTTTTTTTTTTTTTTTCAAATCACCACACTATCTTACATTTTGTTGATGTGGTAAGACACCATGGCCAAGGCAACTTAGAGAAGAGTTTGTTGGGTTTATGATTTCAGAGGGTGAGTCCATAACCATCATGGCAGGGAAGATGGCAGTATGTAAGTAGGTACAGAATTGGAACAGAAGCTGAGAGCTTGCATCTGATGCATAAGCAGTAGGAAGCTAGGTGGGAATGGCATGGGCCTTTTAATCATCAAAGCTCACTCCCAGTAATAAGGCCACACCTCCTCCAACAAGACCACACCTCCAACAAGGCCACACCTCTTCTAACAAGGCCACACCTCTTCCAATAAGGCCACACCTCCTCCAATAAGGCCACACCTCCTCCAACAAGACCACACCTCCAACAAGGCCACACCTCCTCTAACAAGGCCACACCTCCTCCAACAAGGCCATACCTCCTCTAACAAGGCCACACCTCCTCCAATAAGGCCACACCTCCTCCAACAAGACCACACCTCCAACAAGGCCACACCTCCTCCAACAAGACCACACCTCCAACAAGGCCACACCTCCTCTAACAGGGCCACACCTCCTCCAATAAGGCCACACCTCCTCCAACAAAGCCTCATATTCTAATTCTTCCCAAACTAACTGGGGGACAATAATTCAAACATATACACCTGTGAGGACCATTTTTACTCAAACTGCCACAATGCCTATGCCTTGCAGTGGTTTCCCACAGCTTGAGCTAGAGCAGAAAAGGTTCATGGATACAGTTGACACGGACCAGCTCTCACTGCACAGAGGGCTGGGAAACTATGAGCAATATTTTGTAAATTGAAGCCCTGGGGTAGGGTGATACTTGGTGGGGGGGGTACCCTCTCAGAAGCAAAAGGGAGGGACCATGGGAGAAAGAACTCTGCATGGGGGGACCAGGCAGGGGCAACATTTGGGATGTAAGTAAATAAAATAATCGGTTAAAAAATGAGAATAGATCCAGACGGAATGGAGGACACCAGGAGACATGTCCCTTTAGATCAACTGAGCAAAGCGCATATGAGCTCACAGAGACTGAAGCAGCAAGCCCAGGGCCTACAGGTCTGCACCAGGTTCCGTATGTATATATTATAGCTTTTAGGTTAGAATTTTATGGGATTTCTGAATATGTGAATGAGTGGGTGTCTGAATCTTATGACTTCTCTTGTGTTTTTCCATACTGTTTATTTTTTATCATTGATCCCCATTTGTGTGTATTTTCAGAATTGATATCATTGGACCGAGGAGAATGAAAAAGGTGAAGGTTCCTGAACGACTTGTTCCAGACACATAATTACATCTAAAATCCTGATTGCTATGCCTCTAAGAGCTTGCTGTTTGTTTCAGCATAATTTCTACATGTATATGTACATATGTGTATATACATATATATGTAAAATATATTAATTTTATGCATTCTAGTTTTCTTTAAGTGGCAGCTATTATTAGCACATACACATTATAAGTTAATTTGAAAATAAGACTGCATATAGCACAAGGGATCAGGCAAATATCTGAGATACTTAGCATATCTTTAGTTCATCCAGTTTTGTTTCTGAGTGAGAAAAATAAACATGGTTATTAATTTATGTTTTCTTCAAAGACAGTACACAAAAATCTGCTTCTAAAATGTGAAAACCTGTCCCCCTTTAGGTAGAAGATGAATGCTGTTTCAAATGTGTGCTTAAATTACTCAGCTATGTCATTAGTGCGGCCAGTTCTTTAGCTTAAGTGCATTGTTTATGAAAATCAAAAATTTGTAAATTGCTTGAAAAAAAATCTGCTTCAGTTTCTCTCCCAATAGTGGCATTCCATTTATCCTTCCTTCCTTCCTTCCTTCCTTCCTTCCTTCCTTCCTTCCTTCCTTCCTCCCTTCCTTCCTTCCTTCCTTGCCTTCTTTCTAAGATTTATTTGTGGGACATGAAGTTGCACACTTTTAATCCCAGCACTGGGGAGGCAGAGACAGGTCTACAATAAGACCGATCAGTCTGGTCTACAGAGTGAGATTCAGGAAAATCCAGGCTTACATAGAGAAATCTTGTCTTGAAAATTAAAACCAACCAATCTATCTACCAACTAACCAACTAACCAACCAACCAACCAACCAACCAACCAACCCACCAAACAAACAAACAAACAAACAAACAAAAACCAGACCTAAACCTAAATTCAACCACAAACATGCATGTATTTTTATTTTATGTTCATGGTTGTGGTGCCTGCATGTGTGTCTATGCACCATGAGTGTGCAGTACAGTGGAAGCCAGAAGAATCTTACAGCCTCTGGAACTGGAGTTACAAGTGGTTGTAAACCATCATGTGGGTGCTGGAAACCACACCTCTGGCAGAGCAGCCAGGGGTCTTAACTGGTAATTTGTTTCTTTGGCCCTCTGTAGATGTCTTTTAACTATCAGGGCAAATTCCTGAGTTTATTGAGTGAAGCAATTCAAGAAGCAGCAGAAACTCCTTAATCCTTCAATTCTCTTCTTTAATCAAAATATTCAGCAATTTAGGCCACCAGACAGGCTTGTCTGGAGCACACGGTGACTCATTGTTTGCTAAATCCACTGGACATGAGCATTTAGTGGTCTGACCCCTTGGTGAATTTGCCACCTCCAGCACTCCTTTTCCGGAAGCTGTCACTCCTTGTCATTCTTGACCTGTCCTCGTTTTCCAAGGCAGAAAAACTGTCTCTGGAGCCAGATTGTCTGGCCTCGACTCTTGGCACTGTCATTCAGAGCAATGTGACCTTGAGTAACTCAAGCTTCCTTGGGATCTATCTGGTCTTCTCACAATAAAATGGACATAAAACAGAATTTGTACCATAGAGCAGGGGTGAGGCCACAGGTGTGAACCTCAGAGCAGGGGTGAGGCCACAGGTGTGAACCTCAGAGCAGGGGTGAGGCCACATCACTCATGTGAACCTCAGAGCAGGCAGGGGTGAGGCCCCACGTGTGAACTTTCTGACCTTCTGTGTCACAGGCAGAGAAAACTGGCTTTACTGAAAAAACAAAAGCCCTATTTGTATCGTCTGCCAATTTTCCTAAGACGACCGTTGGACAGTTCGGTAAGCTTATCAACAATGTTGGACGGAGGAGGTTGGCATAGTTAACCCTTCCAAAGCCAAGCACTCAGGGTTACTTATGCCTGCCCCTGGAACAGTTAAACGTCTCTACACGAGCAATGACCTGCTGCAAACAACCCTTCTCTGGCCAAATTTGAGAACACAGATCTCTGTCTACCATTCACTCACTTGCTGTGCACAAGTTGATGTTTTTCATGTGCTCATAGACTTTTCCAGTGCTCACGTGAGTAAACCATACAGCGTTCATTACAATGTAACTCTGCTCAGTTACAGCCATTTCCACACCCCCTTCCCAGGTCTGGCTGACAGTCTGCCTTCTGTCTCCATGTGTCTGCATATTTCGAATATCTCATGTAAGCGAATCATATAATACGTAGTTTTTGTAAATGCCTTCATTGACTTTGTAAAATATTTCCACTGTGTGTCCATGATTTATACTATTTCTTTTTAAAAATCAAACCTTATTTTATTAACTATTTTGTTCACACACACGAATGCAGGCACCTGGGTGTCATGGAGTGTGTGTGAGACCTGAGAACAACTGTGGTGTGAGTCACTGCCCTCCACTTTGACACAGCGTCTCTGCTGTTCTCTGCCATGTGCACCGGGCTCCTGTGGTAGGACCAGGGGCCACAGATGCTCAAATGACTGCTTTGCATGTTACATGGGACTCAGGAATTTGAACTCAGGTTTTTGTGCTCTTACACACAGACATTGCCCCAGTCTCTTCCTCCTTGTATATTTTGGAACAATAGTTGAATATATTGATTTGTCACTGTTGTTCATCTATCCATCAATTAATATGTCACAGATTGGCTATTATGATGAATACTTTTAGTTTTTTTCCCCCTAGACAGTGTTTCTCTGTGTAACAACCCTGACTGTTCTGGAACTCACTGGCCTTGAACTCAGCTCTGCTGCCTCTGCCCCGAGTGCTGGGATAAAGGTGTGCGGCACTGCTGCTTGCCAAGGCCGTATTTTTGAGTCTCTCTTGAGTGTGTATAGAAGAGTTTCTAGGTCACATGCTAACCCTATCATTTCCAAACTGATTTCCCAAGAGGATGAGAAATCACAGAGCATTTCTCTTTTCACATTCCTGCCAATGCCTGTTCTCTGTCTTTTGATTATATTTATTCTCGTAAGTGTGAGATAGCATTGTCTGTTGTTTTGATTTGCATTTTTCTTGATGCTATTGAACATCTTTCTATGTCCTTTCTGGTCACTTGTACTCCATCTTTGGAGAAATGTTTCTGTGTTTGTCTATTAGGATATTTATTCATTTTATTGAGTTATCATTATAGTGGCTTCAACTTCATTTTTATTCTTGAATCCGGAAACAAATATTAGCATCCATGTTTCTTGTTCGAGATTCATGGTTTCCCAGAGCTCTGCCAGTCCACAGGCTCTTCCAGGTCTGCTTCTCATTCTGAATTAGCTCACTGAAAGCCCCTCTATCCACACTAGAGCCCGAATGTCATCTCTCTTTTTTTTCTCTTATTAATGACAACATTTAATTGGTGCTGGCTTACAGGTTCAGAAGTTTAGTCCATTATCATCAAGGCAGGAACATGGTAGCATCCAGGTAGGCATGGTGCAGGAGGAGCTGAGAGTTCTACATCTTCATCTGAAGACTGCTAGCAGAATACTGACTTCTAGGCAGCTAGGGTGAGGGTCTTAAGCCCATACCCACAGTGACACACCTATTCCAACAAGGCCGTACCTCCTAATAGTGCCAGTCCCTGGGCCAAACATATTCAAAACACTACATTTCAATTCTTGGTCCCCATAGACTTGTCCAAACAGGAGTCAATGGGGGTCATGCCTAAACATAACATAATGCAAAATACATTTAGTTCAACTTCCAAAGTCCCCATAGTCTATAGTAGTCTCAACAACTTTAAAAGTCTAAAGTTCCAGGACTCTTCTGAAATTAATCCAATCACTTAATCCCCAAAGCAAGACAGGGAACCAGCTGGGCGAACGCCAAACTCTGCATCTCCATGGCTGATGTGAAAGCGGCCTTCAGATCTCTAATTCCCTTTTTATCTGTGTTGACTGCAACAAACTTCTCTCAGGCTGGTTCTACTCCCTGTTAGCAGCTTTTTACAGCATGTATCCCAAAGCTCTGGCATATTTAATATCCTGGGATCTCCAAGTCAACTTCAACTTCATAGCTTCTTGTTACAGTGTCTGAGATCCACACATGATCTTCTGGGCTCCTCCAAAGGACTTGTGTCACTTCTCCAGCTCTACCCTCTGTAGAACTCTCAGCTCAGGTCACTCCACTCCACTGCTGCTGCTGTTCTCGGTGATCTCCTCATGGTACTGGTGTCTCCAATACACTGGGGACTCCAACTGCAACTGGGCTTCACCAATAGCCTCTCATATGCTCTCTTCATGGTGCCAAGCCTCAAATTCTTTGCATGACCCCTTCAGTCCTGGGCCATCAACTGAAACTGAGGCTGCACCTTCACCAATGGTCTCCCATGGCCTCTCATAGTGCCAAGCCTCAACTGTTTTTCATGACGCCTTCATGTCTTTACAACAAGTACCACCTGGGCGACTCTTACATATTACCAAGAACACCTGCAGCATGAAGTACAAACTTGGCTATCTCTGGAACACAGCTTTTTTTTTTGTGTTCTCAGAAAACACTTCCCAGAAGATTTCACCTCAGTAATGCTGGTTTCTTCTTAATCACCACAAATTTCTTAACTCTAGCTAACCGGCATCAACTGTCCCTACTAGTAGTCTCCCATTTTTGACTCTAAAACCAGAGCCACATGATTGAAGCTGCAAAGTTCTGCTACTTGCTGAAGCTGGAACTGTTGTAAGACCCTGAGAAGTCTTAGCTCAGGATTGAGACTTACAGAACACAATGAGATGACAGACCACTGTAATAACAAGAGGTTTTTATTCCATGTACATGAGGTTGCTCATCCTCACAGGGAGAGTCAACCTCAAACTCAAAAAGTACACATCTTTTATACTATTTTGTGAGGGGGGTGAACTACTATTTTACCACTGGTCAGCAGTATAATTTTTAGAAAGAGGAGAGGAAGGGGGAAGGAAAGGGGGGAGGGATAAACTTAAGCAGTAAGGTTGTTGACAATTTTCATTCTCCTTGGAATTCAGTACAGGGAGGGGGTAGGAGAGCTGTTCCTAAAGCAGCCATTTTTGTTTTGTCTTAACTCAGTTTGGTCAGTATAGCTTGACTTGTCCACTAAAACTTTGTTTTTACATTTTCAGAACCTTGTTTATATATTTCAAAACTTTGTGGGGTTTTGTCCTTGTTTTGTTTTTCAGAATTGGGTGATTAGAGCACAAGTTAATTATGACATGCGTCAGGACCCCATCTAGGGTTTTCTAGAAGGCCAGGTGGCTATCAGTCAGTATATTCTGTGGTTTTTCTGAGAATTACTCTGGGCCATTTTTTTTTTTTTTTTTTTATTTGTCAGGCACAGGCGGGATCTCATAGCCTTGGGATGACTGGAATATTTCTGAGTCTGACTTTAACTATTTCTGTGTCTTTAGGGTCTTATATTCTAAGAATGGGGTGTTTTAGAAAAGCCTCAGAGCCCCTAAAAACTTTGTTTTTCACACCAGTAACAAAGTTATTAATATCCCTACTAGAATAGCCCATTGAGCCCCATTTAAAGGATTCTGCTACTTTTTAAATCCAAAGTCCCCAAATTTACATTGTTCCAAACAAAAGTATGGTCAGGCCTATCACAGCAATACCCCAGTTCCTGGTACCAACTTATGTCTTAGTTAGGGTTTTACTGCTGTGAGCATACACCAAGACCAAGGCAACTCTTATAAATGGCAACATTTAATTGGAGCTGGCTTACAGGTTCAGAGGTTCAGTCCAGTATCATCAAGGTGAGAACATGGCAGCATCCAGGCAGGCATGGTGCAAGAGGAGCTGAGAGTCCTACATCTTCATCTGAAGGCTGCTAGCAGAATTCTGAATGCGGTCTTTATCTATAGATTTGTTTTTCCTTTACCTTCAATCACAGATCATCAGTTACTATTTTCACCCTTTAAAACAACATTTCCATCTCAGCCTCCAGCCTTGTCTGGACCAACATCACTGCATCACTGCGGTTTCTCTAACCTGCTCTTCACAGACCTTTAGAAAGGATCTCCTCTATGTTCAGAAATGAATGTTTATGAGTATGAACATGCGTACATGCTTTACATTATGTTCCCTTGAGGACGGAATTCAGAGTCAAGGATGCTGTGAGGGTTAATTCTTAGGAATGATAATGGTAAATAATGCCAACAGATCTATTAGATCTGTTATAAAACTTGGCACTTATACCCGCCACAGCAAACAGTCATGGCAGAGTCTGCAAACATCTCTGTGGGGTGACGGGCATAGCCATACTTTAAGTAGATGGGAGACTCTGAAGACTCTGTAACCAGCAGAGAAGACAACAACCAAAAGATCTGATGACTAAAAAGACCCCACTGATGTACAAATGCATAGTAACAGACAGTTTTGAATATATACAGGAAAAAAATGCACTGTTCTAGCTTCTAAAGGGTCTAGCTCAAATACTGCAGGAAAGCTCTAAGTGGATGAGGAATCTGTCCTTTTATTAAGGATAAAAGGGCAGCATAAATTATAGAACCAGTTAAAATTATGACTCTAGAGAATCAGATAAATTTTAGTTTAAATACATCAAAGTAAAGCTCACTGCTTTTTCCAAAAATATCATTACCTTTACGGACAAAGAGAACTGGTAATTTTAAAATCTGATAGTTATTAAGCACACCCCCCCCATCAAAAACTATGCCTTCAGCTCCAAATTTTCAGGGTGTTCATGAAGTGTCTAAGGTCCACCCACGAGTATACACTAAAGGAGCCCAGATCTACAGAGTACAGAGGACATGAGATTAGAAATGATATAAAATAGTGCTGTGTGCGTTTCATTGATGGGTTAGCCTTACCTACTACTAAAGGACTATTTAAAAATTACAAGTGGGTCATGTTTATGCAGCAAAAGTGATTACGTAAATAATATATTCAGTAAGGCAATTATATTTTGCACATACATGTCATCTCAGACTTCACAAAGATGAGACAGGAGAATCACAAGTTCAAAAACTTCACATAGCACGGTCATGTTACAAAGAGATAACACACACACATCAGTACCCTATACACCAGTGTGTGCTTGTTTCAGAGATTCACTACAAAGAAGACAGTAGTCTAATAATAAAAGCACTAAAATTTAAATTATGATTGAGGTATGAAGATTTTTAAAAGTTTTAATATAACTCTTCACACATCCCAAAGACCCTATTGAAACTTTTTTTTATTTACTCTGACAATTTCACATGTAGATACAATATATTACAATCGCATTTACTCCTAATTTTACTTTTCTACTCTCTCAGAAACCTAAAACATTCCCTCCCACCTTATGTCCTCTCTGTTTTTGTTTTTTAAACCCACTTCATCCAGCGAGAGCTGCCTGATGGAATGTTGACCAGTCTTTATGGCTTGATCTTGTTCAGGTAACTGTGGTGGTTTGAATATGCTTTGCCCGAGGGAAGAAGGCACTATAAGGAGGTGTGGCCTGTTGGAGTGGGAGTGGCCTTGTTGGAGGAAGTGTGTCACTGTGGGGGTGGACTTTGAGGGCTCCTGGTGCTCAATGCAGAAAGTGAACCCTCTCCTGGCTGCCTGTGGACCACAGTCTCTTCCTGGCTGCCTTCTGATCAAGATGTGAAACTCTGGCACCTCCGGCACCATGTCTGTCTGCATCTCACTGAATATGTGCACTGAACCTTTAAAACTGCGAGACATCCCCATTAAAATTTTTTTTATAAGAGTTGTCTTGGTCATGGTGTTTCTTCACAGCAACGAAATCCTAACTAAGACAGTAACCATGTCTGCTCTGAGTTTATGAGTCTAGCAACCATGCCATGTCCAGAAGACAGTGTTTTATGCACTTCTCCTGGCCTCTGGCTCTTACATTATTTCCATCCTTCTTCCTTGGTGTCCCCTGAGCCCTGGACAGTGCACTGGGGTGGGCAGGCAGGATACAGGGATGTGTAGATGTTCCACTTAGGGCTGATCACTCAATGGTCACTTACTCTCTATTCTTTGACCAGTTATGAGTTTGTGCATTAACTGCTGCTCACTGCAGAAAGCACCTTCTCTGGCCAAGGCTGAGAGCAGCACAGATCTATGGGTGTAAACAGACATATTTAGAAGGCAGTTGCACAGCATGCCCATTTAGCCTAACAATACTAGCACATTCCCTGCTAAGCCTCTGACCCACAGCCATAGACTTTGACCAAGTTCATAGTGCTCTTTATGAATTTCTTCTCATGGAAGATTTTTTTAAAAATTGATATGGAGAGGCAGCCATCTATGCTTTGAGACTTGATTTCAAAATTTTAGAGTGCTATAGCTTACTTGGTTCACGTCTTTCTTAAATATTATTTCAAAATTTGAATCGACCATGACTGAAATGGCAAGATGTACTCCTGTGGACCTTTTTACAGGGTCCCAAAATTGAACAATAAGCTGATTTACTTTCAGAAGAGAGAGATGTGGCTCATGGTCTGCCCTGGCCGACTAAGTACCATGGATAAAAGATGTAACCGAGGACCAGAAAGACATCATTCATTAGCTTTGCGTGGCAGGTTTAAATTACATCCTCAAGTGCTGCCAACTGCTCTAAGTTTGATGTCATTAAGGACACACCATTAATTCGTCAAACTGCTTTGTCTGAGGGGAGTGAAAAATGATTATTTTATTCTCCTGGCTTGAAAGAGAGACAGGAGGAGCCAAGAAGGAACAAATGTCTCCCTTGCTCCTATTAATTCAGATGAAGATGAATTCTAAGGAATGGAGACTGGTAAACCTGGAGTCACAGAGAGAAAATTTGTTGAACTGAACATTGGATAGATCTGTACATATGTTAGTTGGCTGTTACTATACTACCCCAGGGATTGACTTACAAAGAGAACAGTTTCTTTGCCTGATAGTGTCACAGTTTTTCAGGCCATAATTTTGGCTGCTGTTGGCTGTGATTGTG
This sequence comes from Micromys minutus, assembly GCF_963924665.1. Classification (NCBI taxonomy): domain Eukaryota; kingdom Metazoa; phylum Chordata; class Mammalia; order Rodentia; family Muridae; genus Micromys; species Micromys minutus. The sequence goes on along the minus strand of NC_137959.1, from coordinate 6,005,282 downwards.
AAAACCCACTTCATGGTCAAGAAGGTGAAGAATGAGGAGCAGATAAAGGTCCATTTGAGGGTGTGGCCCCGATGGCGCAAACACTTCTCACCGATTCCATCTTATCCTCTATAGATAGCTAAGCCCCGCTGTTATCCTTATAGTGGCTACTCTAACTTCTTCCCAAATTCCTGTGCTGCAATCTCACCTCCAGAGGTGATGGTACTTAGAGACTTAGAGGCAGGGCCTTTGGGAAGTGAGTAGATTATGAGGTTTTTGTCTTATTTGTTTGTTTATTTATTTATTTATTTATTTATTTAATATACATGAGTACACTGTTGCTGTCTTGAGACACACCAGAAGAAGGCATCAGACCCCATTATAGATGGTTGTGAGTCACCAAGTGGCTGCTGGGACTTGAACTCAGGTCCTCTGGAAGAGCAGTCAGTGCTCTTAATCACTGAGCCATCTCTCTGGCCCCATCAAAGGACTTCTACTTCCTCTAGATGTCATGTGTCCTCCACAGGTCCTGCCTCATCTGTTTTAGAAACGCCATGTGAGTCTGTATTAGCTGACATCACTTTGCCAATCAGCCTGAGTCCACGGAAGCTGCAAGGGGCCACCAGCATACCACAGAAGATTATTTTAGGTGTGTTCTTCTCTACAGAGTCCTGACAAATGATAATCAATAAAAAATGGTAAGGTGTACTAATGCCATCCAGTGTCATCCACTGTCTGTTGGTTCTTCATGTCATTGATTCTTTCATGTGTTTGCTTTGGCAAAATATCTTGTCACTTGTGTATGCTTCAAGGAAACGTTCCTTCACGAGTATGCCTCAGCAAAACACCATTGGCCACAATTGACTTTCCACTTCACCCATCTGTTGACACCCATCATCTTTTTCTTTCTTTTGTCTTTAGCTTATTTATTGAGATGAGATGGGGTTAGTTGTGCCCAGGATGACTCTGAACCTGTGAACTGGCTCTCCAGCCTCTTGAATGCTTCCACCTTACCCTGCTCGTTCATTCCTTTAACCATCAAGATAAACTATATTGGTTGTACCTGTCATGACCACACTTGTCCCAACGCTGGTTTCAATGTTTCTAAAGTCCGCTGGAGTGCTATATCCCATTCTTTGAAAGCCACTGTGGGCCCTCTCAGCCACTTCTCCAGTCACTAGTGATCTTATCTACATCAGTGCACAGACCACTGCTCTGCTTTGTATTTCTGAGGCACAATTTGAAGAACTGAATTTTCACTTATTCTTTTCTCCTCCTCTTCTTCCTCCTCTTCTTCTCTTCTCCCTCTCATTCCCCTTCCTTTTTTCCCTCCACTTCTTCCTCCTCTCCCTCCTCTTTAATTTCCCAAGACTCAAAGCTCCTGCTTTTTGCCTTCAATCTTTCCAAAGAAGAGCTAAGGTTTGTAAAAGCCAAGTATTAAAAAGGGAAAAACACTAATACCAACAAACTTTCCATCTCAGGAGGTCAGCTCCTTTATGAAGCAGGGGAATAAATCTATTTATTGATGTTTTTTCTATAAAACTCTTTTTTTTCGTAAGTGAAAAAAAATCAATCCTCTCTGGTGTCCAGATTAATTGCATAGCTCCATGAAATGGTTTTTAAAATATAATATTTCTTTTCATCTACTCAGTTAATTGCCTGTCATGGTGACAGTGTTGTTATAATAAAGGTGCTGAGTTAAGGTTATTCGAGTTGGAACAGGGAGCCCCTGGTCACTGTGGGCCATGGGAATGGGTGGTGTGGGAGGACTTTATGGATGATGCGGTGTGAATATCTGACAGACTAACAAATGTGCGAGTTGACAAGTGTGAAGAGAAGGGAGGAAGAAACACACATAGCAACTAGACTTCTTGTGTGCTGTGTTTGAGAAATGGTCAAGTGAGTAAAATCTAAATGCTGATGGTAACAAGCCAGGAGAAAGAATCAGGTCATTCAGAGGGAGGGAAACTTGAGCTGGAGTTTTCACTGGAAGAATGAGGGTATCTGTAGAGAGAATGACGGATTGGTGCTGGAAATAGGAGGGACTTTAGAAGGATGGAGGAGGAGGGGCCAGGAGTCATGGGGCCCACAGACTGGTACAGCATCAGGAAGAAGCTAGGAGAGCCAAATTTCATTCGCAGGATTTTCCACCAATTATGCCACAGTGTGTTTTAGAGATGTGCTTGAAGCTGGTCACCTATCAGTAGATGAGCCATGTCTTCGTGGAGTTTCTGGGTACTGGCAGCCAAGCATCAGTGTGTAGTGATTGCTACTGTGTCTGTCATCTCTCTATCACTAGAGACTTTTTCTACGAGGAGCTCTCCTAGCAGGCTTAGTCCCAGTTCTTTTCCTTGTCCCTCTGTGAGGAAGGTAATGAGAACAGACTAGTCTGAAATCAAAACAAACAAACAAACAAACAAACAAACAGACAGACAAACAAACAGACAAACAGACAAACAGACAAACGAACAAACAGACAAACAAACAAGCAAACAAACAGACAAACAGACAAACAAACAGACAAACGAACAAACGAACAAACAGAGTGCCCATTGGAGACTTGTTAAATACATGTTGACAGATGTGGAGGCATACCCTCTAAATCTCAGCACTCAAAGACTGAGATGGGTGGATCACAAGTTGATGCCAACCTGGGCTATACGAGAGTCTGTCTTTCCAATGGAAAACACACGGCAGTGACTATTTGACCAGACCCCTCTAATGCCTGACCATCTTTTAAAGAAAGAAGCCAAGAATGTGCTGTGTGGTCACTCTCTACCTTTAACTTCAAATCTTCTCTACACTCATTTTAACCCATGTTAACCATGTTAGACCTCAGATCCTTTGCACTTTTATGCGCCCTCTTCTCTGAAATGCCCCTTCCCTACCAGGGGCAACCAATCCTTTGTTAGAGATGTCTTCTCTGACCAACCTGGCTATAATTTCAGCCAAGTAACCAAGAGTCCTTTGCTCACCTCTCAGCTTTATGTTTTCCTCTTACATTTGTGAAGCTTTAACACAGCATATGGAATCTGTCTAACTAGACATAAGCTCCAGGAAAGTCCTTTCATTTCTTACCTGTTTCATTTCAGGTCCTTGGGATCTGTGTTAGTCCTTCAAGCAAAATAGAATCAAAGTAAATATTTGTAGATAAACAAATTAGTATATTGGTTACTGCTCTTTGCCTCAAGAATGGGGGCCTGCTGGTGTTGGGTCTATATATTTGATTTTTCTAAGATCACCTGATGAGTGGGGAGTGGGATAGTAGGACATGGGATGTGTGGAAGATGGAGGTCTAGGAAGAATCAAGAGTAATTTAAGAGTTGGGGGAGAGGTTGGAGGGCTTAGAATCTCAGTTCCCTTGAAGTCAAAGTAAATAGGATTGAATGGCAGGTGCTATGGGCTATGCATTTGAATTTCAAAGCCATCAGCCAAACATGTAGGCAATCATGTCTTTGTTTCAGAAGGTGCTGTGGTTTGAAAGATTTAAGGTCCAGGCCCAACAATTTCCTTCTGCAATTTGTTATTTTCTCGAAAATTCCAGACTTCTCTTTAAAATGTCACTGGCTTACATAGAGCTGCTTTCTGTTGACTACCTGGTGTACCAAGAAAGCCAAGCGACAGATCACAGGTAGACCTGAGCAAGCCAGATGCTGAACTCACCTACACCGCACTTGTGAGAGGTCTGGGGCACACTTCCTGTCCCAGAGCCAAGGCAAGCATTTGGGTGGGAGATGATTTTTGAAATTAAGATGCAGGAAAACTCTTTTCTAAATTAACATTCTGAACTACCTTAGTTATTTTTATCCCTTTCTCTTTTTTCTCTGCAATCAGACACTGTGAATGGATACAGACTCAGTCCCCAGTTGTTGCAGAAAATAGTTTGCCAAAAACCCAAGCTACCTGCTGAAAGTGAGAATTCTTTAGACAGGCATTTCAAGAAAGTTTCCTCCCAAGGCTGACTGTTTGATTTAAAGATGAAAACAAACTCACAGTGGCAGACGAGGCTGTCTGGGTCTAAATGATGAAATAACCCATGTGCCCTAGTGTCCACTTACTCCAGGCTTCTAAGAAGCAGGGTGTGGTCGGCCCTGAAAAGCTTGTTCTTTGAAAAAAGCCATGGACACTTAATGCAACAACTTTCCCAACCCATGTGTTCTTTGGATGTGCCTAACTCTTTCATTTCCTAGAAGATGAGGAAAATGAAGTAGAATTGCTGCTTGAAGCTTGAGGTTCCTTTTACCTCAACAAAAGAATGAAACCCAATTCTTTCTAGATTCACAAAAGAGAAAACTGAGTTTGTGCTCTCACCACAAACTGTAAGGTCCATTTTTTGTTCTTTTTCAGAACTCAGTAGCAGATATGGGGATGGCCATGGCGGAAAAGCAAGGAAGAAGAGTGTCCTGTGGTGGAAGCAGAGATTCACGACTTTTGAGAGTGATCACATCAATGTTGCAACACATTTTATGGAGGGTTAAAAGCATAGTACAAGACTCTTCTCTGTATTTATGACCATCTCAAAGGTGATTTAGAATGTCAGATCCTAACCAGAGATGTGCTATTGGCAGTAGTTATGATACATATGGGAGACACTTAGCCTTGGGTAAAAAAGTTTGTTTCTATGTCTCTGTACATGTAGAACGAATAATCTCAATAATTTATGTAATGTGTTCATATTTAGTTAAATTCTGTAAAGAGCCATTTTTTTTACATACATGGTCTAATGAGCCTCACAATCGACTTGTGAGCAGGGCATTTATTGTTTATCTTTTGGAGCCGAGGGAGCTGAGTTCTATGGCATTAGTGCTCAGCCTACTGGAGCCGAGTCACTCGACAGTGGTCACCCTCTTGTTTCATCAGTCACACCTTATCCACCTGCCTACCTACTCACACTTGATCCAGTTCTCACGTCTGGATGCCAGCTATAGCTAAAGTTATCTGTAGCACTAATTTAAGGGTAAAATCTTTTCTATTCTAGCTTCCAAATAATTGACACAAAGACTTACCAAATTTATTCATCTTAAGCACTATGACTAGGAAGACACTCATCTATTCTAACCCTCTATTTTAGCTGCTTTCCAGTCATGGAACCCATGCTATCTCAATATTTCCCTCATGTGCTTTGTTCCATGTGTATCCTCATGCAAATCCCTTGGTGACCTGCTCATCATGACTCCTCCTGGACCCCTGTCTCATGGTCTCCTTATCATCTTCTTTTCTCCCACCTTGAGACCATCCTGTGTGATTAGAAGTCCTGTCTTCTCTGACTGGTCATAGCTGGCCATCTCTTTATTAAACTATCAGAGATGACGAAAAACAAGTTTTACACAACATTGAGACTGGAGATGCTTGAGAATGCCAGTGTTCAGACTGCAACTAGATCTCTGGGCATAGAAACCAGCAAGAGAATATACACAATCTTCCAACATCTCCCTTTTTAGTTCGAATATACACAATCTTCCAACATCTCCCTTTTTAGTTCAATAGAAGTCTCTTTCTATAAGCTATAAACAATAAGAATAATTGTGATAACTATCAGCTAAGAATTACATTCATAAGGTCCAGTCCATTTGTATTGGGCAACTTTGGAGAACATACTCTATTATCTATCCTATATAGGTGAGTTGAGGGCTGTACTAAAATAATTTTCTACTATAACTTGAATTTATCGATCTAAAACATCTTCTTAGACCGAAAAATATATTTTCTTAAATCATAAACAACTTAACCTTATATGTGACACTATAACTATCTAGTCTTCAACCCAATCAGAGACCCGAGAAGGAATAAACATTACCCGAGTGAGCAGGAAGTTTAGGCAAGCAGCTTCTAAAACTATAGAAGTGACAGAGGCAGATGGCTGCTTGCACAGTCACCAAAATTTTCTGTGTCATTAGAGCATCATTTTCAGCCTTCTGGCCCCAATATCTGACAGACTTTTCTGCGAGGCAGCGATTATGAAGGGCTGCTTATGAAGGACTGCTTACCCTGTCTTGGCTAAGCTCAGCAGTCTACATCCTGTGTCTCATTTGTCCAGTTTGGACAGCATTCTGTCTTTGGTTGAGACAAGGGCAGTTTCCTGCCCAGTGGCAAGCTCCATATAGAGGTTCTTCAATGCTCACCATCCAAGTAGAATAGGGCTACTGCCTGGAGGAGACTGGCCTCATTGGCAAAAAAGCCTTTGATTAGTAAAGTAGATTTAAATGCCATATTCTGTGTATCTCTGCAGTTTTTGAGGACCATATATCTATAACATATCTGAATTGTTTGTTTTCAGGTATTTACTATCTGTTCAACCTAGGGAGCATATTTCTATAATTAACTAAATTAGTTCCTAACATGATCATAAGTTTTATTGATTAATTACTAACTTGCATTTCTTACTTATCCTAAACAATCTGTAATAGTAGCTTTTAAAGGGACCAGAACTTAACCTTGTGTTTTTAAGAATTACATAGGTACAATGCCTTAAACAAGAGTTGAGGTTGTAACTGGATCTAAAGCTGGACTTTCAAATTTTAAAAACTATAGACATTTCAAACATGATATGTTTTAAGTGGAATATTGGTGATATTTTTCAAACATGGTAAGGAAGCTTTCATTCTGCATTTATGAGAGTCATCCAGATGGTATTGTTATGGCAACAAATATAATAAAAAATTAACAAGCTGCTTAACTATTCCTTCTATGGCCAGCTGGGCATTCATTCAAAAGCAATTCTTCACACAACCAGGAACTCGGCTTCTACCTTGGGAAAACCCCCACATTTTCTAAACTTGCCTGAAGTCTGAAATCCTTTTGGTGCCTTGATTGGGTTTCCCTGTTTGATGACAAAGTCTTGATTTTTCTGTGTTGATACTGATCACTTTGAATCTTTTCCATTTTGGCTTCAGGTTTGTGCAGTTTTGGTTGTAGTGTTTCCTCTAGATTTCTTAAAGCTATTCTCTAGTCTCCTCATTGGCGTCCTCCTCCTCCCTCTCCTCTTCCTGCTCCTCCCCTCCTCCTCTTCTCCACCCTCTCCTCCTTCCCCTTTCTTTCTCTCTTTCTTTTTCTCTTCCTCCTTCTCTTCCTCCCCTCCTCCTCACTCTCCTCCTCCCTCTCCTCCTCACTCTCCTCCTCTCCATTTCTTTTTCTCCTTCTCTTCCTCCTTCTCTTCCTCCCCTCCTCCTCCCTCTCCTCCTCCCTCTCCTCCTCACTCTCCTCCTCCCCATTTCTTTTTCTCCTTCTCTTCCTTCTTCTCTTCCTCCCCTCCTCCTCCCTCTCCTCCTTCCCTCTTTTTCTCCTCCTCCCCCTTTCTTCCTCTTCCTCTCTTCCCTCTCCTTCTTTTCCTCCTCTAAAGTCCCTCAGGGAAATTGTTACCTACACGAAGATTTTCAAAGTAGCGCCATTCTAAGTTGTTGCCTGTAGTATTAATTCTAATAAATCCCGGTGAGGGGTTGTTTCCTGCCTCAATGGTTTATGTTCCCAAGTGGAAGACACACAGAAAGACTTTATATTTTAATACGCCATAAGTGGCAAAATACCAGGGCAACTGCCTAATCTCCATGCTGCTAGAATCTACCTCTCAATGATGATTTCGAGTTACTACTTACTAATTTCTATGTTCCATCTAGGTTGCTCCTGATCCAATTGAGCAGGTTTCTGGGATGTTGTCTCCCAGCCCCTTTACACGGTGGCTCTGCCTCTCTGTCTGGCACTCTAGTCAGGCATGACATACTCTCCTTCCTGCCTTGTGGTACCAAGCCTGGGAAACCTAAAACTCCACCTCTTTCTTTTCTCTCCAGCTATTGGCTGCTGACATCTTTATTTTTTAATCAGAATCAACAGGAGGGAGGTTCCCAGAAGCTACCTGTGAACCCTACTGCGCAAACAGAATACAATTAGAATACAAGCAGCTACAATTGGCTCTGCTCCAACATGTGCAGTTTGTCCAGCACCCCCTAAATCTGTCTTCTCAAAGACACCAGGCGCTCATTTTGTCATTAGCCAATGTCATAGCTCCAGCTGGCCACCTGACACCTCAACTGAAGAACTGCCTTCAGCAGGTTGGCCTGTAGCCATGTCTATGAGGCAGTTTCTTCATTACTCATTAATGGGGAGCTCTTAGTCTGAAGGAGCTAAGCAAGTGGGACTGGGCTGTGCTGAGCAAGCCAGAAGGAGAAAGCCAGTGAGCAACATTCCTCCATGGTCTCTGCTTCAGTTCCTGTCTCCAGATTCTGTCTTGATGATGGATTATCACCTGCAGACCAAGCAAACCCTTTTGTCTCCACTCGCTAGTTTTTAATCAGTGTTTAATCACTGGAAAGCAAACTGTTATACTGACCTTGAAGTGATACTTATCAGCCTTGAGTTCTCAACTGAAAACACAGTTCTGTAGCTTCCTGTGGCTCATGTAAATTTGTATTGAATTAGTCAGTCATGGAGACATACTCTGAGGTAGGTGAGAGGGCAGACAGACATAAAATTCCCACCCTAGTGAGCAGCCCCGGGGGAATGAAATTGCATCTTAGCATGTTGTTTTGGCAGTGGTTTATATGGTTTAAATATGTCCCTTTCCAGTTTTATAAGCTCATTTCCCATTGCAGTAGTATTAAGAGGGAAAGTCTTTTGAGAAGACTAAGTCATGAGCTCCAGTTTTCCCAGGGGATAAGAGGCTTCTCAAAGGCCTGAGAAAACTAGTTGAAGCCCTATTGCCCTCATCCCTTCTGCATTGTTAGGATGTAGCAATAAAAGCCTCGCCAGCAATCAAAATCTGACTCCTTGTTCTTTAACTGTCCTGCTGGGGCATTATGAAAAGTACACTCTTTTCTTTGCAAACTGCCCAGTCACAAGAATTCTGTTGTATAGCCAGTATCTTCTTATGGTTTTGATTTTCACTTTCCATGAAACACAACTCTTTTTGTTTATGTTCTAAATATTAACTTATTTGGTAGAAAATTTAAACAGCATTTTCTCCAATTTTATGTAAAATTTGTTTTTTAAATATAACAAAATTAAGTATAATATGATAAAATAAATGATCACATCAAAGGAAAGGGACATGTTTAAGCCATAAAAACCACTGTCAATTTGGTGAATTGCTAGGATTCAATTTCACCCTACATGGCTGCTCACTAGGGTGGAAATTTTATCTCTTTGCCACCTACCTCGGTGTGAGCACCAGGAACACAGCACAGATGTGTGCAGGCTTCAGCTTCTGTGAATTTATCTATGGCTTTGCTCAGGTTGAAGGCCTAGTTTTCTTGATGTTCATGGTCCTCTCAGGCTCTTACGCTCTTTCCACTTCCTCCACTGTTGGCTTCCCTGAGCTCTGAGGAGAAGGATTTGATGGAGACGTTCAATTTAGGGATGAGTGTTTCAAGGTCTCTTTCTCTGCAGAGTGTCTGGCTGTGGGTCTCTGTTTGTCCTCATCTGTCTCAGAAGGAAGCTCCTCTGATGAAGGATGAACAAGACACTGAGGGGAACAGCAGAAAGGCAACAGGAGTTATTTTATCCCTGTTTCTCCTTTTTTTAAAGAGATATTTAATCCTTTATTTTTATTTTTATATTTTAGGTATACAGTCCACTTCACAGGCTGGAACGGGACAGTGTGGCCCATCTGGGGGAGTGGGGGATGGGCCTATGTGCCAGGGACAGACACAGGTTGTGGGGCAGCTTTAGAGTAGACTATAACTGAGCCCAGGCTGGAGGCCCCCCTTACTGGAGGCTGGCTGGGGCTATTGCCAGGGACCTGCCAGCTGCCTCTGGTCAGCTGCAGAGTCTCATGAACAGGTAGCTGAGCTGGTACTGGGAATCTGGGAATGTCCATTCTTCAGGACCTTTGTTCTTGGTCTTCAACAGGCTGAGCTGGGTCTGTGGTCCCATGGAACGTGTACACATTTGTGCCTTGTGCACCTGTGTATGAGCAGCAGGTGCCAGGTGTCTCTGTGTGCTGAGTTGGGTGTGCTTGCAGGCTGGGGGTCCCGAGGACCTGCCTGCCTCTAGAGAGCCTGAGGAGAGGACGTGGGCCCATCGCCAGCAAAGGCTGGGAAGTGTTCAAACAGGTGGGAGCTGCCACCATCAGGAGGGCGACAGAATCTCAGGTGGGCCTTTCTGATTCTTGTGATGGGGAGCCCCAGGGCTGAGGGAGTGGGGAGGAGATCCCCCCTGGAGGAACAACAGTGTTTCTAGAGCACCTTGGCATTAGACTGTTGCCACAGCATGGCTGTCAGTGGTGTGCAGCCGCAGTCACTGAGGCAGAGGCACCAGCACCTGCACATAGCTGAGTGGGAAGAAGCCCGGCTGGCCGTGCATCACCCCCTCAGACCAGTCCCCGTCGATCTGCTTGGTGAACGTGATGAAATCACCCTCGCGGAAGCCCAGGTCACCATCGTCCTCTGGCTCAAAGTCATACAGCACCTTGCAGCTTGGCTGGTCCCGGGGTAATATACTTCTTGCTGGGCATCCTGGTGGGCTTGTCTGCCGATGAGGAAGCTGTGATTTTGGGTGCTGGGGCGCAGGAAAATCCCCCATTGCCTGCTCCCGCTCTCCAAGCTCGAAGGGATTCCGGGGCCTGGCCTTGAACTCCCGACTGGGGTGTGAGGAAGCATCCAGCACTCTGTGTTTCAGCTTGTCAGCCAGCTCCTCCAGGATCTGCACTGCCTGCTGCTGGTGGTCCAGCAGGGCATCCATCAGGGCCAAGAGCTGGCTCACTTGCTCACGATCAGTCTCCAGGAAGTTGTACATACTGGTCCCCGCCGCTTCCTTGGACTCCTCGAACTTCTCTAAGGCCTGACACAGCTCCTCATGGCCCTCCAATTTCTTCAGGTAGTGCTGGATCTCCTTCAGATCTCACAGGTTCTGCAGTGGGTCGATGAAGTTCTGCTTGACCTCGATGTCCAGCGAGTCCTTCACCTCAGCCAGGCGCTTCATGGATTCGCCTGCATCTAGCAGGGCATCACCAAAGTTGGACTCTCTGTCTAGTTCCAAGCTATGGCCGACCGAACCGTGCACTCTCCCAGTAGACCCTCTGACTGTGGGTAGCCAGAATTCTTCACGTGGCCCGGATGTTCAGCATAGTCAGCTTGGCCCGCGGTTGGGTTAGGCGGCAGACACTCTGTGGTTCTGACCAGCCTGTTCCACGGCCTTGCTGGTGACATCCACCTTCGTTTCTATCTTTTTACAGTCATTATCAAGTTTGGTACCTTTGGCCCCACCAACTCTCTCGCTGACCAGCTGGCTTGCCTTGTAGAACTGCTTCTTCAGCCTCTGCCACTGACATGGCCGCCTGCCGCCCGCCTCCGTCAGGCTTCCCTGCTCGAACTGCTGGAACTCAGGTTTCCGCCAGGACTCCACCAAACCAACTTCTTTTTTCTGCGCGCCAAATCAACTTGCCAGCTCCACGCCCCTGCTCTTTTTTTCTTTTCTTTTCTTCTTTTCTTTCCCTTCCTTTCCACTTTTTCCTCTCCTCTCCTCTCCTCTCCTCTCCTCTCCTCTCCTCTCCTCTCCTCTCCTCTCCTCTCCTCTCCTCTCCTCTCCTCTCCTCTCCTCTCCTCTCCCTCTCCCTCTCCCTCTCCCTCTCCCTCTCCCTCTCCCTCTTCCTCTCCTCTTCTTTTCTTTTCTTACCAGTAGTATTTGGTTACTCTATGTCCCTGCGTAATCTAGTCTCTGGTTCATGGTAACATACGCAGTGGACCCCACCATAAGCTTGTGGGAGTAACCAGCCAATATCTGATTTGCCTCATCCTCTGTGCCGCCATTGTCCTAGCATAACTTGCATCAGGACACCATTGTAGATCAAAGATTTCTGGTCAATTGGTGTTTGTGTTTCTTTATTGGTAGCATGAACTTTACCTCACTGTAGCAGAGATGCTTGAGCATTGAAATGAAGGATGTGTGTGGGCTTGAGTTCTTCATGGTCAACGAGTTGCGCAGGTATTATCTTTAGCAATGGAACCTTGCTGTTAGTTTGTGAGGAGCAAACTATCATCTTGGTAACAGCCTGGGATGTTTGATTAGATGTGACCAAGTAACCTTCATCTGATGACAAGAGATGTCTAGTTGGAACTTTGTCTCCCCCATTATTTGGCAACTTCATTTATATCATCTGCATACACGCACATGCACGCACACTTGCGCGCGCGCACACACACACACACACACACACACACACACACACACACACACACACACACACACGTGTTTATATATAAAGATATTTCTGGCTATTATGAATGAAGTACTAATGAACATGGTTGAACGACTGTCTTTATGGTAACATGAAGTGTCCTTTTGCTATATTTCCAAGAGCAATATAGCTGGAACTTGAGGTAGATCAATTCTAGCCTCCAGAGAACCACCACACTGATTTCGGTGGTGAGTATGAGTCTGTACAGGTGTGCACAGCAATAGATGAATGTCACTTGCTCCACATCCTCCACAGCACGAGCTGTCACTTGTTTTATTGATCTTAGCCATTCTGATAAGCATAAGATGAAATCTAAAAGTAGTTTTAAGTTTTATTTCCCTGATTGAAATTTCTTTAAATGTTTCTCAGCCATTTGACTTTCATCTTTTGAGAACTCTCTGAGTAAGTCCTTACCCAATTTTTCAACTGGGTTATTTGTTTTGATATCTATTTTTGGAATTCATTATATATTTTGGATATTAGCCCTCCTATGAGATATGTAGTTGGTAAAAATCTTTTTCTATTCTCTATGCTGCTGCTGCTTTGTCTGCTTGACCGCGTACTTTGCCTTACAGAAGCGTCTTAGTTTCATGATGTCCAATTTATTAATTGTTGATTTTAGTACGTGTGCTGCCGGTGTTCCGTTCCGGAACTCCTCTCCTGTGCCAATACATTCAAGGCTGTTTCCCACTTTCTCGTCTATTAGGTTTAATGTATCTGGTTCTATGATGATGGTTTGATTCATTTGGAGTTGAGTTTCGTGTAGGATGGTAAGTATGAATCTATTTGAATTCTTCTACATGCAGCTGTTCAGTTTGACCAGCATCATTTGTTGAAGATTTTATTTTTCCAGTGTGTTTTTCTGGTTTCTTTATCAAAGATCAGATGTTCATAGGTGCCTGGCTTCATGTTTGGGATTACAGTTCAATTCCATCAATCAGTGTGTCTGTTTCTGTGCCAATACCATGCTGTTTTTATCACTGTAGTTCTGTAGCAAAACTTCAAATTGGGAAGGGTGAGACATTTAGAAATTCTTTTATTTGTTTCCCCATTTTTAAAAAATTGGATATGTTTTATTTACATTTTAAATGTTATCCCCTTTCCCAGTTCCCCTTCCATAAACCCCCTGTCCCATCCCCCTCACTCTGTTTCTGTCGGGATGCCACCCTACCAACCCACACCCTCCTGCCTACCAGCCCTGGCATTCCCCTATACTGGGGCAATGAGCCTTGGAAGGACCAAGGGCTTTTCTTCCCATTGGTGCCCAACAAGGCCAACCTCTGCTACATTTTCCACTGGTGCCATGGGTCTGTCCATCTGTACTATTTGAATAGTGGTTTAGTCCCCGGGAGCTCTGTTTCATTGATATTGTTGTTCTTATGCGGTTGCAAACCTTTCCAGGTCCTTCAATCCATTCTCTAACTTTTTCATTAGGAACCCTGTTCTCAGTTCAGTGTTTGGCTGTGAGCATCCACCTCTTTATTTGTCATGATCTGAAAGAGCTTCTCAGGAGACAGTTATAACAGGCTCCTGTCAGCATGTACTTCTTGGCATCAGCAATAGTGTCTAGGTTTGGTGGCTATACTTGTATGGGCTGGATCTCCATGTGAGGCAGTCTCTGGATGGTCTTTGCTTCAGTCTCTGTTTCAAACTTTGTCTCCGTATTTCCTTCTGTGAATATTTATATTCTGCCTTCTAAGAAAGACTGAAGCATCTCCACATTGGTCTTCCATCTGTGAATTGTATCTTGGGTAATCTGAGCTTTTGAGCTAATATCCACTTACCAGTGAATGTATACCCTATGCATGGTTTGTGTGTGTGTGTGTGTGTGTGTGTGTGTGTGTGTGTGTGTGAGTGAGGGAGGGAGGAAGGGAGAGAGAGAGAGAGAGAAAGAGAGAGAGAGAGAGAGAGAGAGAGAGAGAGAGAGAGAGAGAGAGAGAGAGAGAGAGACTGGGTTACCTTACTCAGGATATATTCCAGTTTCATCCATTTGCCTAAGAATTTTATGAAGTCATTGTTTTTAATAGCTGAGTAATACTCCATTGTGGAAATGTAACACATTTTCTGTATCCATTCCTCTGTTGAAGGACATCTGGATTCTTTCCAGCTTCTGGCTATTATAAATAAGGTTGCTATGAACATAGTGGAGCATGTGTCCTTGTTATATGTTGAAGTCTGGAGTCGTATAGCTGGGTCCTCAGGTAGTAATCTGTCCAATTTTCTGGGGAACCTCCAGACTGATTTCTAGAGCAGTTGTACAAGATTGCAATCCCACCAACAATGGAGGAGTGTTCTTCTTTCTTCACAGCCTTGGCAGCATCTGCTGTTACCTGAATTTTTTATCTTAGCCATTTTGAATGGTATAAGGTGGAATCTCAGGGTTATTTTGATTTTCATTTTCCTGAAGACTAAGGATGTTTAACATTTCTTTAGGTGCTTCTTGGCCATTCAATATTCCTCAGTTGAGAATTCATTGTTTAGCTCTGTTCCCCATTTTAAAATAGAGTTATTTGAGTCTCTGGAGTCAACCTCTTGAGTTCTTTGGTATATATTGGATATTAGCCCTGTATTGAATGTAGGAGTGATAACGATCTTTTCCCATTCTGTTTGTTGCCATTCTGTCCTAATGTCAATGCCCTTTGCCTTACAGAAGCTTTGCAGTTTTATGAGATCCCATTTGTCAATTCTTGATCTTGGATCATATGCCACTAGTGTTCTGTTCAAGATATTTTCCCCAGTGCCCATGCGTTTGAGGCTCTTCCCCACGTTTTCTTCTATTAGTTTGATTGTATATGGTTTTATATGGAGTTCTTTGATCCACTTGCACTTGAGCTTTGTACAGGGGTATAAGAATGGATCAATTTGCATTCTTCTAAATTCTGACTTCTGGTTGGACCAGCACAATTTGTTGAAAATGCTATCTTTTTCCACTGGATGGTTTTATCTCCTTTCTCAACCAATACATGAGTATCATTATGTAAGAGTTCTTCATAATGTGTCCTTTCATGTCCTTGCTTTAGCAAAACACCCTTTTACTTGTGTCTATTTAGCAAAACCTTCCTTTACAAGTCTGCTTTAGCAAAACATCATTTCACCTGTGTCTGCTTCTGTGAATGTTCCTTCCTGTGTTTGTCCCAGCAAAATACCATCAAACACAACTGAATTTCCAAAAAATCCCTTAAGTTTCCACTTCAATGTATTAAAAAGTTATCCATTTCTTTTAGATTTTTCAAGTTGGTGAAGTATAGGTTTTTAAAGTATGTCCTTATAATTCTATGAATTTTTGTTGTGTATTGTTATGCCCTTCTTTTCACTTCTAACTTTTGTTAAGTTGAATACTCTCTCTCTCTGCTTTTTAGTTAATTTGGATAAAAGCTGGACACTTATTTACAACTTTGGATAAACCAATAAGTAAATCTTATTAATTTTCTCAAATATGAACTATTTGTTTTATTGATTCTTTGTGTTGTTTTGATTGTTTGTTCCTATTTTATTGGTTTCAGTCCTGAGTTGGATTATTTCTTGCTGTCTACTCTTCTTGGGTCTGATCACGTCTCTTTGTTCTAAAGCTTTCAGGTGTGGTGTTAAATTGCTAATATGATGTCTCATCAATTATTTTTAATGTAGATAATTCATGCTATGATTTTCTTAGCCCTGCTTTTATTGGTTCTCATAGGTTTGGGTATGCTATGTATTCAGTTTAATTAAATTATTTCTGTATGGATCCATTTTTCATTTAGTAGAGAGCTGTTCAGATTTTATAAGTTTGTAAGCTTTTGGTCTATTTTGTTTTTTTGTTCATATCTAGCTTCAATCTGTGGTGGGCCTATTAGAATGCTATTTTAATATCCTTGTATTTGTTGAGACTTCTTTTGTGTTCTAATATGTGGTAAATTTTGGAGAAAGTTTCATAAGGTGTAGAGTAGAATGTATATTCTCTTCCATTTGGAATAAATGTTCTGTAAATATCTCTTAGGTTTATTTGTTTTATAATGCTGGTTAGCTCCAGTATTTCTCTGTTTAGTTTTTGTCTAAATGAGCTATCCATTGGTGGACATGGGGCATTGAAGTCTCTCATTATCAGTGTATGATGGTCAATATGTGATTTAAGTTTTACTAGTGTTTCTTTTACAAATGTAGGTGCCTTCATTTTTGGTGCATAGATGTTAAGAATTGCAATGTCCTTTTGGTGGCTTTTTCCTATGATGAACAGTTAGTGCCCTTTTCTAGCTTTTTAAAATTACTTTTGGTTTAAAGTTTATTTTGTTAGGTATTAAAATGGCCCCATTTGCTTGCTCCTTAGCTATGCTTGCTTGGATTATTTTTCCAACCTTTTATCCCGAGTTAATGTTTATCCTTGATGTTGAGGTGTGTTTCTTAGACACAGCAGAAGAATAGATCCTGTTTTCACATTCATTCGGTTAGTCTGTGTCTAGTTTTTTTTGGGAATTGAGACCATTGATATTGAGAGATATTAATGACCAACTATTATTCTTCTTTTCTTTTTTTTTATTAGATACTCTCTGTATTTAAATTTCAAATATTATCCCCTTTCTCCCCCTCTTATCCTTCCTTCCCCTCCACTTGTCCCCATGTATGTGCACTCTCTTCCAACCACCCTCTTCACATCAGTGCCTTGGCATTCCCATACACTGGGAAAACGTGCTCTCCCTGGACCAAAGACCTTCTCTCACATTGATGCCAGATACTGCTATCTTCTGCTACATATGTAATTGGAGCCATGGGTCTCCCCATGTATGCTCAGTGGTTGGTGTTTTAGTTTATGGGAGTTATAGAGGGTTTGGTTATTTGACAACGTTGTTATTCCCATGAGGTTGCCAACCTTTCACCTCTTTCAGTCCTTTCTCTAGCTCCTTCACTGGGGTCCTCATGCTCAGTCTGATGGTTAGCTGCAAGCATGCTCAGCTGTATCTGTATGACCAATAATTATTGAGTTCTGTTATTTTGTTGTTATTGTTGTTGTTGTAGATAGGGTGATAGTGTGTGTAACTGTGTGTGCATTGATTTTGTTGGTGCAATATTATTTATTCCTTGTATATTTCTTCTAATGGTTTTATAGGACTAGATTTGTAAATAAATATTGTTTCAATTTGATTTTATCATGAAATATCTTATTTTCTCCTTCTATGGTGCTGGAAGTTTTGCTGAATATGTGAATCTGGTGTGGCATCTGTGGTCCCTTAGAGTCTGCAGCATGTCTGTACAAGCACTTCTGGCTGCTACAGTCTCCACTGAGAAGTCTCATGTAGTTAAAATGGGTCTGCCATTACGTTACTTGATCTTTTTATCTTGCAGCTTTTAATATTATTTATTTTTATGTATATTTAGTATTTTGATTATTATGAGGCAAGGTACTTCTTTCCATCTTTATTCGTACTTCTTTCATATATTGCAACCAATTGTAGTTTCCCCTCCCTCCTCTGCTCCTAGCCACCCTCCTTTCCCCCAGATCTACTTGTTCCCTTCAGAAAAGGGCAGGTTTCACAGGAATATCAACCAAATATGGCATAACAAGTTACAAGAAAACAAGGCACATCCTGTCTAGTCCTTGATGTTCCAGGGTGAATTGGTAATGGGGGGGTGGTCTCTTCTTTCTTAGAGGGTAATAGGGAGGAGAATAAGGTGAATGGTCATGTGAGAGAAATACTGGGGAAAAGGAAAGGCTGTGATTGGGATGTAAATTAATTAATTCATTAATGAAAAAGAACTAGGCATATTCCCTCTTATTAAGGCTTAATTAATTAAACAGCCCAGTAAGAGGAAAAGGGTCCCAAAAACAGGCAAAAGAGTCAGAGACACCCCCATTCCCACTGCTAGGAGTCCCACAAGAACACCAAGCTCTACAAGTATAAAATATGTGCAGAAGGCTTAGTCAGACCCATGAAGGCTTCCTGATTATTGCTTCCATCTCTGTGAGACACTGCGTCCAGGCTAGCTGTTTCTGTGGGCTGAATTCTTATAATGTCTTGATTGTGAGGGGACTTTCTTTTCCTTTTTTTCCTCAAAGTTATTTTTATTGGAAATTCTTTGCATTTACATTTCAGATGTTATCCCTTTCCCACAATCCCATTCCCCCTCCCATTGCCTCTATGAAGGTGCACCCTTTCCCACCTCAGCACCTTGGCATTCCCCTACACTGGGTAAATGAGCCTTCAGTGGACCAAAGGCCTCTCTTCCCATTGATGTCAGTAAATGCTGTCCTCCGCTGCATATGTACGTAAGGCCTTGGGTCTTTCCATGAAAACTTATTGGTTGGTGTTTTAGTCCCTGGGAACTGTGATGGGTTTGGTTAGTTGATAATTTTGTTCTTCCCATGGGGTTGCAGGGCCTTTCAGCTCCTTCAGTTCTTTCTCTAGCTTCTTCCTTGAGGTCCTCGTGTTCAGTCTGATGGTTGTATCAGTATAGCTCTGACAGAGCCTCTGAGGAGGCAACCATATTTGGTTCTTGACAGTAAGCACTACATGGCACCAGCAATAGTGCTTGGGTTTATTGGGCACATGTGGGGTATATCTCTAGGTGAGGCACTCTCTGAATAATCTTTTCTCCAATCTCTGCTCTTTTATTTGTCCCTTTATTTTCTTCCATAAGCGTTTTGTTCTTCCTTCTAAGAAAGACTAGGTATCCACTTTCTGGCCTTCCTTCTCTTTGAGCTTCACAAGCTCTGAGGATGCTTCCTTGGGTATTCTGAGCTTTTTGGGTTAGTATCTGCTTATAAGTGAGTACATACCATGAGTGTTCTTTTGAAACTGGGTTAGTGAAGGGACTTTCTTTTCTCATTCAATCAGTTGGTGTTCAATGTGCTTCTCCTACTTTTATAGGCATCTTCTTCTTAAGTTCAGGAAAAGTTTCTTTTATGGTTTTGCTGAAAACATTTTTTGGGCCTTTGAGCTGTGTTTCTTCTCCTTCTTCTGCATCTATTGTTCTTAGGTGTAGTATTTCCATGATGTCTCAGATTACTTGGATGCCTTGTGTCATGAAATTTTTTAGATTTAACATTTTCTTTGATGAATGTATCAATTTATTCTATCATATTGTCAATGTTTAAGATAATCTCTTCCATCTCTTGTATTTTGTTGGTGAAGTTTACCTCTGTAGTTCTTGTTTAAACCCTAATTTTTGTATTTCCAGAACTCCCTCAGTTTGTTTTTCTTTATCTATTTCCACATCCAGGTCTTGAACAGTTTTACTCTTTTCTTCTTTTTCAACTATGTGTGTGTGTGTGTGTGTGTGTGTGTGTGTGTGTGTGTGTGTGTGTGTGTGTAGGGGGTGGGGGTTTTCTTTAAGGCATTTATTAATTTCCTTTAATTGTTTGTTTTTTCCCTGGATTTTTAAAAGATATATCTTTATTAAATTTCTAGATTTCTTTATTCATTTACTCTTTGTTTGTTTTTGAACCCCAGGACAAGCAACTGAGGCACACATTTTACACATCAAAGCAGACCAGTATCTTATAGTTCCTACCTGGACCTAACCTTGAACTTTCCAGCCCTGGGGTTGGGCTGCCCTTCCCCCAGAGGCTCTTTCTTATATAATTCAGACATCTTGGTCTTTTGCTCTCTTCTTTTTCTCTCTTCTCTTTCCATATGCTTTCATTCCCCCCACCCCTCCTTTTTTTTCCCATGGTGACTACCTGGCCTCAATCCTTTGGGCCAGTGAACTCACCCAAGAGCAACTTTCCAATAACGCTGCTTATAATGTAATCTAATCTGACTTGAACCAGCAATGAAGAAATTACCTATCATTAAGAGCCTCTATTATCACAAGTTGGTTTTAATGCTTTTTTCTTGTGCCTCAGTTATGTTGGAATATTCATGGCTTGCTGTGGTAGGATAGCTGTGCTCTAGTGGAGACATATTGCTCTGGCTGTTTTTGATTGTCTTAACGTTGGCATCTTGGTATTTGGGTTTGGGATGATTAAGGTGTTTATTTCTGGTTTCGCCTTTGCTAGTTGGGTGTTTTGTTCCTGGTTTCTGTTTCCTTTCTGGATTTTCAGAAAGCATAATGACTGAGTATAAAGTTGCCCATTGAGCTGCTGCAGTCACAGGGATGCCTGCAGGCATTGAAGGCTGAATAATTAGAATGAGTTGGAAGAAAGGAAGGTTGGAGGAGAAGGTCCTTGTGATCTCTTGTGGGTGGAGTCAGAGAGGAAAGAGAGATGTCTTAGGGTTTCTATTCCTGCACAAACATCATGACCAAGAAGCAAGTTGGGGAGGAAAGGGTTCATTCAGCTTACACCTCCACATTGCTGTTTATCACCAGAGGAAGTCAGGACTGGAACTCAAGCAGATCAGGAGGCAGGAGCTGATGTGGAGGCCATGTAGGGATGCTACTTACTGGCTTGCTTCCCGTGGCTTGCTCCACTTGCTTTTTTATAGAACCCAAGACTACCAGCCCAGGGATGGCACCACCGGCAATGGGCTAGGCCCTTCCCCCTTGATCACTAGTTGAGAAAATTCCTTACAGCTGGATCTCATGGAGGCATTTCTTCAACTGAGGCTCCTTTCTCTGTGACAACCCCAGCTTGTGTCAACTTGACACAAAACCAGCCAGTACAGGAGACAATTGCAGGTTTCCAAGTAGAGAGCTGGGGATGAGACTGAGGACAGGGTTTAGATCTCAGGAGCAGTAGGAGAGTGTGGGTCCAGCTTCAGCTTACTTGTTGCCTTGGGAGAAGATGTGCTTGGGTTAGCAGATAGTGCATACTGGAATGAGTACCTGGGTTATCAGCAAATAGTTTATGGCAGCAAATGAGGGGGAAAAAGTTAGGAGGGAGTGATTGGGAACCACAGATGGTGTGAGCAGGGATAAGGGAAGGATGAAGCTAATGTTCTGTTGCAATGCTAGTGAGGAGACTGAGGGATTGGATCTAGGGGAACAATGAGAAAGGAGGTCTGTGGGCAACCTATCTGGTTTTCTGGCAAGCATGGCTAACATCTAGAATAAACCTTCTTATACTCTGATTTCCATGGGGTCTCTATCCATGATTATTATCAAAGTACTATCTCCCTACACGTGGTCAAGTCTACTTTTGTAACAGGGTTTCTCAAGAAAAATTAGCACCTTTGGCACAAAAAGTAACATGGATCAGGGACTCCTGATCCATGCTACACAGTAAGGCATTTTGGCTAGCAGGTATTATTAGCTGTTTCCTATGATTAATTATACATTGTCTCCAGCAATTCTCTATCTGTTAAGAAAGCTTTGTCTATTTTAATATCTATCTTCATCTGAGTTCTTGCTGTTATTTTTTTCCTGACTACTTACAGAACATGAGAGAATACAATACTTTTAATGAATATAGTTTTGCATTGTGCACAAATGGTACATGTAAAACCTTGTTGAATTTCTGAGTTATTTTTACAAGTGAAGGAAGCCAATGACTCATTATGATTGGATAGAATTGAATTGCTATGCTTTGGTTATTTAAACCATTTTACTCTAAAAATATAATTTCAGACTATTATACAAGAAATATTAAATAAAGATAATGACATTTACTTCTTTAAAATATATTGTCACATATATTTTAATCTTCAGGTTTTGACCGTATCTAAAATTAATCTGAGGATTCAAAGACGTCACTAACCAAAGAAAATTAAAGTAGTAATTTAAAATGGAGATTTTGGAAGCAATTCAATTTAACTTGTTTCTTTCTATTGAATATTTTAAATTTCTATAAAGACATCATCACATGTAAATGCTCTTTTGTTTACAATAGTACTGTACATGAAAAAATGTGGTGTGTGTGTGTGTGTGTGTGTGTGTGTTTGTGTGTGTAATCAAACAAAAGAGTCCTCTCCTTAAATAACTTACCAGCATTTCTGCCATTTACCTTTAGTCCTTACTGCAGTGATTATGCCAGGAAACTTCTCCCAAGGTTCCCAATCTAAATTTCTACTTTCTCATTACATGTTTGTTTTCCTTTAATAAGAGACAGTGTTTAAGTTAAAGTTGTTTAGGAGATAGATAGCTTTGTAATTAGTGACATACATGTGCATTCTTTCTCTTTTTAAAATAATCTCTCTCTCTCTGTGTATATTTGCGAGTTTATATATGTATATACCATAGCATATACATAGTGCCAGAGGATGACCTTGGGTGTTGCTTCTTGCTCCCTACTTCCTACCAGGATTTAGTAGTAAATTAGTTACTCCATTCTATGTTTCTGGCTGTTTGCACTTCTAAGCACTTGCTAGAGCCTTCTGGATTCTTGAGTGACACAACACACACACACACACACACACACACACACACACACACCACACCACCACCACCACCACCACCACCACCACCACCACCACCACCACCACCACCACCACCACCAGCAGCAGCAGCAGCAGCAGCAGCAGCAGCAACAGATTAATTTTGATGTGCCTTGACTAGCTCAATGATTGGGCACTTCTAAAACTCCCTGTAGTCAACAAACACCACCTCCAGTATTACTGACTTAACACATCCTAAAGCTATATCTTTTCTATGCTGCCCTGGCTCCTTCTGGTCAATCCCCTACTTTTGTTGGTCAATCTGGGCAGCCCTTCTGGGGGCCTCTTTCCTTCTTGTATTTATATCTCAGCCATTACTCCCTCTGTTCCTTCCCTGCATGGTCTGTCTTACCCCTTCTCATAGCAGATCCTTTTTTATTCCTTTCTTTCCCCTCACCTCATGACCCTAGAAGTCCAGCCTCTCTTGTCCTGCCTTGCCATTGGCCATTGGCTCTTTATTGATCAATCAAAAACCAGTTAGGGACAGGGACATTGGGCCATACAGATTCCCAAATTTGAGATCCAAATTAACACAAACCTTTGAACCAATTCCTAACAACCAGGATCCTTTGCCACTTCCAGTTGCATGAATCAGGCTGGCTGGTTCCCAATACTTCATGGTTTCTCATACCTTCCCTGCCCATCTTGCCATAGGAGCAATAGAATTAGAAACATGAACTTTTATGCAGGCTTTGGAGACTTGAACTCATGTCCTCATGCTAGTGTGGAAAGCATTTCATCCACTTATTTCTTCAATTGAAATTATTTTATTTTATTATATGTATTATAAGTATATGAATGTTTTTATATGCATGCATATGTACCATACATGTGCCTTGTATCTGGCTGACTTCAGAAGGGGACATTGAATGCTCTGGAACTGGAGTTATGGATGGTTGTAAACTACTATGTAGATGCTAGGAAGAGAACTCAAGTTCTCTGTAGGAGAAAATACTGATCCAACTCTCTAATCCCCTAACTCTACTTTTTTTTTTCCGTTTTTTCAACTTTATTTAAAAAAAACAGAGATACATGTACAGATTTTTAAAAGCATTTTTGCATACAACTATATAAATATATTTTGTCAGTACTTGATTTTTTTAAAGGTTTGATAGTATGCATTTAAATCTTACTAATTACAAGAAGCATGAAGTACATGTAAAACAAAACATAACATGGAAGTAATCAAAGTTTTCTTGATGTATAAATATTAAACATAATGATTTTTAAATACCAAGAATTGCCACAAGTCTATATTCTTAGGTTTTGAATTACTGATGATTTAAGGTCTAGGTATACCCACTCTGAGAAGGTGCTATACATTTACTTTTTTCTAAGAAGGACTGAGGCTGCCACTTTTTGGCCTTTCTTCTTGTGAGCTTCATATGGTCTGTGAGTTGTTTCTTGGGTATTCAGAGCATTCTGAGGCTAATATCCAATTATCAGTGACTGCATATTATGTCTGTTCTTTTGTGACTGGGTTACCTCACTCAGGACGATATTCTCTAGATTCAACCATTTGCCTGGAAATTTTGTAAAGTCATTGTTTCTAATAGCTGAGTAGTACTGCACTGTGTAAATATACTACAATTTCTGTATTCATTCATCTACTGAAGGACATCTGAGTTCTTTCCAGCTGCTGGCTATTATAAATAAGGCTGCTATGAACATGGTGGAGCCTGTGTCTTCATTATGTGTAGGAGCATCTTTGGGGTATATGCCAAGAAGTGGAATAGCTGAGTCTTCAGATAGTACTATGTCCAGTTTTCTGAGGAACCACCAGACTGATTTTTAAAGTGGTTGTACCAGCTTACAACCCCACCAACAGTGGAGGAGTGTTCCTCTTTCTTCACATCCTTGCCAGCATCTGCTGTCATCTGAGTTTTTGATTTTAGTCATTCTGACTGGTGTGATGTGGAATCTCAGGGTTGTTTTGATTTGCATTTCTCTGATGACTAGGGATGTCAAGCATTTCCTTAGGTGCTTCTCAGCCATTTGATATTCCTCAACTGAGAATTTCTTGTTTAGCTCTGTATCCCATTTTTAATAGGATTGTTTGATTCTCTGTCATATAACTTCTTGAGTTCTTTGTATATATTGGATATTAGACCTCTATCAGATGTGGGATTCATAAAGATCATTTCCCAACCTGTTGGGGGCCGTTTTGTTTTCCTGACAGTGTTTTTAGCCTTACAGAAACTGCAATCTCATTAAGTCCCATTTCTCAAACCTTGTTCTTAGAGCACAAGCCATTGGTGTTTTGTTCAGGAAAATTTCCTCTGTGCCTATGTGTTCTAAACTTTTTCCCACTTTCTCTTGTAATAGTTTCAGTGTACCTGGTTTTATGTGGAGATCTTTGATCCACTTGCTCTTGAGCTTTGTACAAGGAGATAAGAAAGGGTCTATTTTCATTCTTCTTCATGCTGATTGCCAGTTGAGCCAACACCATTTTTTGAAGAGGCTGCTCTTTGTTTATTGAAAGCTTTCAGCTTCTTTGTCAAAGATCAAGTAACCATATGTGTATGTGAGAGTTCATTTCTGAATCTTCTATTCTGTTTCATTGATCTACCTGCCTATCTCTGTACCCATACCATGTGATTTTTATCACAATTGCTTTGTAATATAGCTTGAGGTGAGGCATGGTGATTTCACCAGAAGTTTTCTTGTTGTTGAGAATTTATTTCGATATTTTGGGCTTTTTGTTATTCCAGATGAATTTGAAAATTGCTCTTTCCAACTCTTGAAGAATTGAGTTTAAATTTTGATGGGCATTGCATTGAATCTGTAGATTGCTTTTGGGAAGATTGTCATTTTTATGTTGATCCTTTTAATCCATAAGCATGGGAGACCTTTTCATTTTCTGACATCTTCAATTTCCTTCTTCAGGATTTGAAGTTCTTCTCATACAGGTCCTTCACATGCTTAGTTAGGGTCATGCCAAGGTATTGCATATTGTTTGTGACTATTGTAAAGAGTATTTTTTCCCTAATTTTTTCTCAGCATGTTTATCCTTTGAGTAGAGGAAGGCTACTGATTTGTTGGAGTTAATTCTATATCCAGACACTTTGCTGAGCTTTTTTATCAGCTGTAAAAGTTCTCTGGTGAAATATTTGGGGTCACTTAAGTATACTAACATATCATATGCAAATAGTGATATTCTGAGTTTTTCCTATTCAGTTTGTACCCCCCTCCTTTTTGCTGTCTAATTGCTTTGGCCAGTACTTCCAGTACTATATTGAATAGGTAGAATGAAAGTGGGCAGCCTTGTCTAGTCCCTGATTTTAGTGGGATTGCTTCAAGTTTCTCACCATTTAGTTTGATGTTGGCTATTGGTTTGCTGTATATTGCTTTTATTATATTTAGGTATGGGCCTTGGATTTCTGATCTTTCCAAGACTTTTAACATGAAGGGGTGTTGAACTTCATCAAATGCTTTCTCAGCATATAGTGAAATGATCATATGTATTTTTTTGAGTTTGTTTATATGGTGGATTATGTTAATGGATTTTTCATATATTAAACCATCCCTGCATCACAGGATGACTCCTACTTGATCATGGTGAATGATCATTTTGATGTGTTCTTGGATTCAGTTTGCCAGAATTTTATTGAGTAATTTTTGCATCAATGTTCATAAGTGAGATTGGTCTGAAGTTCTCTTTCCTTGTAGGGTCTCTGTGTGATTTAGGAATGAGAGTTATTGTGGCTTTGAAGAATGAGTTGGGTAGTGTTCCATCTGATTCTATTTTGTAGAACAGTTTGAAGAGTATTGGTATTAGGTCGTCAATAAATATCTGATAGAATTCTACACTGAACCCATCTGGTCCTGGGCTTATTTTTTTTGGAAGGTTTTTGATGACTGCTTCTATTTTATTAGGTGTTATGGTATGGTTTAGATGGTTTATCTGATCACGATTTAACTTTGGTATCTGGTATCTGTCTAGCAATTTATCCATTTTCTCTACATTTTTCAGTTTTGTTGAGTATCGGCTTTTGTAGTAGAATCTGATGATTTCTTGAATTTCCTCAGTTTCAGTTGTTATGTCTACCTTTTCAATTCTGATTTTGTTAATTTGGATACTCTCTCTTTTGTATTCCAGTTAGTCTGGCTAAGGGTTTATCGATCTTGTTAATTTTCTCAAAGAAGCAGCTCCTGGTATTTTGATTCTTTGTTTGGTTCTTTTTGTTTCTACTTAGTTGATTTCTGTTCTGAATTTGATTATTTCTTGCTGTGTACTCCTCTTGCGTGTATCTGCTTCTTTTTGTTCTAGAGCTTTCTGCTGTGTTGTCAAGTTGCTAGTGTATGCTCTCTCCAGTGTCTTTTTGGAAGTACTCAAAGACAGAAGTTTTTTCTTAGTACTGCTTTCATTGCATAGGTTTGGGTATGTTGTGCTTTCATTTTTATTAAATTCTAGAAAATCTTTAATTTATTTCTTTATTTCTCCGTTGACTATCCTATCATTGAGTAGAGCATTGTTCAGCTTCCATGTGTATGTGGGCTTTTTGTTGTTTTTGTTGTTATTAAAGACCAACCTTAGTTCATGGTGATCTGATAGGATGCATGGGAGTATTTTAGTCTTCTTATATCTATTGAGGTTTGTTTTGTGACTGACTATATGATCAATTTTGGAAAAGGTGCCATGAGGTGCTGTAAAAATGTATTCTTTTGTTTTAGGAGAGAATGTTCTGTAGATGTCTATTAATTCCAATTGGTTCATAACCTCTGTAGTTTCACTGTGTCTCTGTTCAGTTCCTGCTTCCATGATCTGTCCATTGATGAGAGTGGGGTGTTGATGTCTCCCACTACTATTGTGTGTGCTGCATTATATGTTTTGAGCTTAAGTGAGTTTTTTTTTTTTATAAACTTGGGTGCTCTTGTATTTGGAGCATATATGTTTAGGATTGAGAGTTCATTCTGATAGATTTTCCTGTAATGAGTAAAAAGTGTCTTTTAAAATCTTTTTTGATAACTTTTGGTTGAAAATCTATTTAATTTGATATTAGAATGGCTACTCCAGCTTGTTTCTTAGGACCAGTTGCTTGGAAGGTTTTTTTCCCCAGCATTTTACTCTGAAGTAGTGTCCTTATTTGTCTCTGAGATGAGTTTCTTGTGTGCAGCAGAATGCTGGATTCTATTTATGTATCCAGTCTGATAGTCTATGTCTCTTTATTGGAAAATTGAGTCCATTTATGTTAACAGATATTAAGGAATGGTGATTGTTGTTTCCTGTTATTTTTGCTGTTAGAGGTAGATTTATATCTGTGTGTCTTTCTTTTAGTTTTTTCTCTTTTTCTTTTTAGGGTGTAGTTACCATCCTTGTGTTGGGTTTTCCATCCATTATCCTTTGTAGGGCTGGATTTGTGTTCAGATATTGTGTAAATTTATTTTGTCTTAGACTATCTTGGCTTCTCCATCTATTGTAATTGAGAGTTTTGCTGTATATAATAACCTGGCCTGACATTTGTGTTCTCTTAGATTCTGTATGATGTCTGTCCAGAATCTTTTAGCTTTCATAGACTCTGTTGAGAATTCTGGTGTAATTCTTACTGATCTGCTATTGTATGTTACATGTCCTTTTCCCCTTACTGCTTTTAGTATTTTCTTTGTTTTGAACACTTGATGTTTTGACTATCATGTGTCAGGAAGAATTTCTTTTCTGGTCCAATCTATTTGGGGTTCTGTAGACTTCTTTTATGCTCATTGTCATCTCATTCTTAAAGGTAGGCAAATTTTCTTCTATAATTTTATTGAAGATATTTTCTGTGCCTTTAGTTTACATTCTTCGACCTCTTCTACACCTATTAACCTTAGCTTTGGTCTTCTCATTGTGTCTTGGATCTCCTGGACATTTTGGGTTAGTTTTTTTTTTTTTTTTTTTTTTTTTTTTGGATTTTGCATCTTCTCTTACTGTTTTGTCAATGTTTTCTATTTTGTCTCTGGCCCCTGAGATCCCTTTCTTTCATTCCTTGTAGTCTGTTGGTGATGCTTGCATCTGTGACTCCTGATTTCTTTTGTTTTTTTGTTTTTTGATTTTTTTTGTTTGTTTTTCCACCTCCAGGATTGTCACTTTTAGTGCTTTCTTTATTGTTTCTAATTTTGTTTTCAATTCCTTTATCTGTTTGGTTGTGTTTTCCTATAGTACTTTGAATGGTTACTTCCGGTTCTTCTGTAATTGTTCAAGGGAGTTAATCATGTGCTTCTCGTGAATCTCCATCATCATCGAGAACTATGATTTCAAGTATATGTCTTGTTTCTCAGGTGTGTGTGGCAGTCCACTACTTCCTGTGGTGGGAGGACTAGGTTTTGATGTGTCCAGGTTGTCTTGGTTAACATTACTTAAGTTCTTACACTTTCCTCTTGCCATTTTGTTATCTGTGATTATACGTGATCTTCTTGTCAGCGACTAGTGCTTGTTTCTCCTGTGGATCTGAGGGTCTGTGGACTTTGGAAGAAAATTGTTTCTGAGTGTTTGGCTTTTTGTGGACAAGCAGTGAGTTCTGATGGCAGTGACTCAGGTCTGTCTTTGTGGGCTCAGGTGTGGGAGCTCTTGTGAGGCTGTTCTGGGAGCTCAGCCCTCTGCTCATAGGTCTTGAGTCCTACTGCCGGAGACCTGGCTCTTTCCCTATGCCAAAAGGACTCTTCCAGAGAGCACAGCACTCTTCACTCTCTGAGAACTCCAGGTGTGACTTCCCTGAGCCTATGTGTCAGACTCATCTCTGGTCCAGGTAGAAAAGCACCTGTGGGGCTGTCTTCAAGCACTGCCTTTCCTGGGCAGATCCCGAGACTGAATGACAGTGGCCAGGCCCTCACTGTGGGCTGGAAAATACGCTTTTTTTTTTTTTTTTTTTTGAGAGCACAGCACTCTTTGCATTCTGAGAACTCCAGGCCCAAGCTCACTGTGCCTGTGCCCCAGCCTCTGCTTGTCCAGGTAGAAAAGAGCATGTGAGTCTGGTAAGCAAGCACAGCCTTTCAGGGAAGATTCTTATTCCAGCTACAGAGTCCTGGCCCTCACTGTGGGCTGGAAACGAACTTTTCCCACAAGTACTACCTAGTGCTCTCTGTGCTCTGGGTACTCATGATGTGACCTCACCAGACCTGTGCCCCAGGTTCTCTGCTGGTCCAGGTGGAAAAGAGCCTGTGAGTCTGGTAAGCAAGCACAGCCTTTCTGAGCAGATCTCCCCAACTCTACTTTTTAATATTATCTAGATTTATTAGCACAAACAAAACTGTAGCAATATAACTTTAATGCAGATGTTCTCTTTTCATGCTACATTCTTACTTCCCAGGTTCTCATTTCATTAGACTGTCCCATATGACTTCGAGCATTACTCACTACAGAGCATAAGGCAGACCTTACTGGGAAAATTTTGTTTCATATCTTTGACAGGGACACAGACTTAACCTCAGCTTTATTTGGTGCATGCTAGCCGGTGGCTTGAAGAACATCAGGACTAATAATAGCTGGATAATTACTCAGCAAACCATTAGTCTGGGATGCACCTCAGTCAATCTTCATGCATTTTTTGTTTTAATTGACAGTCACCCACTCAAATAATAAATGTGTTTTCAAAGGGAATGAGTTCTCCTGCTCTAGGATTTTAAACCTCTGTGTAGCTTTACAAAATTAGCACATCGTCTTATATATGAAATAGCTGCAGTAGATGCTCTGAGGATCAGGCATTTGGACTGAGTGTTCTGTCCTCTGAGTTGAATAGGAGAGAGAGGCTTCTAAAAGACTTAATAAAATGTTATATTCAGTACAGGAACTCATTTTCTATAATTGATGTAGGTAGAGATGAGGTTAATGGGAGAATAAAGCTCCTAGAACTTTAATACAATTTGAATAACATTTGAAACAGTCAGAGTTCGGATTTGTAACTGAGCTGTGGAATTTAACTTCCAGGAATCATATTTTAAAGTAGAAACACATCAGATGGTCTAGTTTCCTTGTTTTTCAATCTAGGGTCTCTGGCTGTAGGGATCACTTGTTTCAATTACAGCATTCTGAAACTGTAATTTGGTACTGACATTATTGTCAGTTCCCCCACCCCACCCCCAAATTCTCTGTGAAATAGAAGGATCTTCATTCTCAAGGAACACATTATTTACTCGGTAGGAGCACTGTAGATTAGGAGTGCTTCCACCTCTGTGCTGTACTGTACAATGAGCCATGCAGAGATTTTACTGATGGGGCAGGCAATGATGGTTCACTTGACCCTTTTAAAGATGCCTCAGATTTAAAAGAAGACAGAACCAAGAAGAGTTGGCAGGAAGTAACAAAAGCTTGGCAAAAACCAAAAACAGAAAACGAAAAGAAAAGAAACCTCTGGAGAGAGTTACAGGATGCTGGAGTGTGGAGGTTACTTGGCCCAAATGGACGATGGAACCGAAGGTTGAGTTTGTTCACTGACTAAGGAAGCTTGCTTCCAATCAAATTGTCTCTGTTACTCAAATTTCTCAAGCCTACTTTTAATGGTTCTTCTTAAACACTTTAGCCTCCTTTCTAGCCTACCACTCAGCAGAGGTGGTGGGAAAGGAAAGACAGATGAGAAGTGCACCTGTTTAGAAATGGTCTTTGGAACCAATCGCATCTGCTTTGTCAGGAAATCCGCAGTTCAGTTCACGGGTCAGCAGTGGCAGCTCAGTCCACTCACAAACACTTCATGGGTACACGAGCTGTCCAGTTCAGTAGAGTTGAGGTAGCAAAGATGAATCAGGCTTCAGCTGAGTCGGTATCAGTCAGCAGGAGAGACCAGGGCCATCAGGGATGACAGGAAAGTTCCTTGCTGTGCCTCTCTTAGCAAAGATTCAAGAGACCAAGGAATGTTGCAGAACTAGCTCTCACAGCCCATTGGGTCTCATTAAAACTCCCTCCAAATATCACGTGTCCTCCATGTGTCTTGCCTCAGCATGTGTGTCTGTCTTAGTAAAACTCCACATTACTGTGTCTCAGCTGACACCATCCTGCCAATAAGCCCAAGTCCATGGAAGCAGCAAGAAACTGTAGCACACCTCCAAAGCTTTTCTGGTGTCTCTCTTTATGGAGTCCTGACAAACGGAGCTTAATTACACATTGTAAGGCAGACCAATACATGCGTGTCCTTAGTGAAGAACCTTTCACCATGTGTCCTTTCATGTAGTTGCTTTAGAAAAACATCATTTCACCTGTGTCTGCTACATGAAAACAGGTTTTTATATAAGCCCACCTTAATGAAACATCTTTTCATTGGTGTCTACTTTACAAAAGCATTTCATGTGTTTGCCCCAGCAAAACATCATCTAACATAATTGACTTTCCAAAAAAACTCTTAAGTTTCCACTTAGGTGTCACCCAAGGCATGGAGTGCAATGTTCTGCCTTACCTAGAACCTCCTTCCCAGCTGCTGAATTCAGTAGTGAGTACTTCATGGTTTCAAGCTGCACTGTGCCATTTTACAGACGTGAGTGATGGCTAGGAGGTCACTGCTATTCTCCGTTAAGCTGGGTCTCTACTGTGCAGCGGTATAACTTCTGTGTGTGTTAATGAAGGGTTTGTAGGGTGAATGATGGTGAAATATTTGACTGTAAAAATAGTCAATCCACACATATTTTTTTTCAGTTCAGTTGACATTTTTATTACATTTATATTTTTAAGAATGGAGAATATATTTTGGGTATCTAGAACTTCATTTTATTGTGAGAAACAAGTAAAAGTTTGAAAATTCAAGTAGACAGAAAATGAATGAATGGATAACTAACTAACTAATGAACTAACTAACTAGCTAAATAGATGGAACGATAAATTAGTGTCATCTATCTTTCAGTTTTGTCAGTTATACCATGGACCCTTTCTCCCCAACCTCTTCTGTCAGGTGAGACATGGTTGCAAACATGGAGGGTTTGTCCTCAAATGTAATTCTGGTAAAAATTTCTGGGAAAGGCATTGAGGGTATTACGAGAGAAGTAAATGGCTCTGATGTCTATTAGGAACAAACTTCTCTGTCCCTGGCCATTCAAGCAGCCAAACCAGGCATATTAGAACAGGGGTTCTGAATATGGATGCCGATTGCCTTAATTGTTCTCTGGAAAATTTTAGCCAACTCATGATGATGAGTTACCAGGAAATAGTTGAAGAAGAAGATGTTTCTGAGAAACCTGAAGTTTTTTTAATAGTTAAGAGAATTGAAGAGTCCAATGAAAAGGAACACTGGGCCTGGGTTCCTAAGGACAGGAATGGCCATAGAAAATACAAGGGACAAGATGGAGAAGGAAACAGCTGGGTCCACTAGATGAGTGTGCAGTGGGGAGAACCCCCATGAGAGGAGATATCTATTAATATAAAGTTTGATACAGAATTAGTATTGGGTAAATTGTTTTGGACCTTTCTGCTTTCATGCTAATTCTGTAACTATAAGTTTGTGCCCAGATGACCTATGATTTGAAGGTTTTTCTGAGAATTAAAAGTTAAAATATAACCTGCTTTAGCAGACACTAATCTGTGATTTTGTGTGTGCATTGTACCTTCTGGAGGCATAGTTCCATGGAGTTTTTTTCAGGAAAACTAATGGGCTTGAGGAAAATAATGAAAAGACTTTTGATTGTGTATTATTGTAAAACAAGGAGGTGTGTAAACAATAAAAGACTGAGATGAACTCAGAGAGAGTAAAAACCATGAAAGAGAGAACCTGAGGGGAAAAAAAGAACCGAGAGAGAGAGAGAGAGAGAGAGAGAGAGAGAGAGAGAGAGAGAGAGAGAGCTGTCTATAAGCACAGCTTCAGAACAACAATGAGTCACCTGTCAGCTTGGGCCTGCATCACTGCATAAGACTCTGATTTTGGAACCACCAGCCGGAAAGGCGGCTCGTACAGGCTGAGCTACTGTGACCTGGAACAGATCTTAGGAACTTCTGTTCCCACCCGGAGAGGACTTCAGGACGCAGAGCAGAGCCTGGCCCAACCACCAGCCGGAAAGACGGCTTGTACAGGCTGAGCAACTGGTGAGTGGGAGACCTAGGCTGCGGGGGAGCAGAGGGATCTCTGCGGAGTGCACACAGAAAGGGCACCCCCTGCCCTGACCTGCCCTGTCCTCCCCGATCCAGTGACCGGGAACAGATCTTAGGAACTTCTGTTCCCACCCGGAGAGGACTTCAGGACGCAGAGCAGAGCCTGGCCCAACCACCAGCCGGAAAGGCGGCTCGTACAGGCTGAGCAACTGTGACTGGGAACAGATCTTAGGAACTTCTGTTCCCACCCGGAGAGGACTTCAGGACGCAGAGCAGAGCCTGGCCCAACCACCAGCCAGAAAGGCGGCTCGTACAGGCTGAGCAACTGGTGAGTGGGAGACCTAGGCTGCGGGGGAGCAGAGGGATCTCTGCGGAGTGCACACGGAAAGGGCACCCCCTGCCCTGACCTGCCCTGTCCTCCCCGATCCAGTGACCGGGAACAGATCTTAGGAACTTCTGTTCCCACCCGGAGAGGACTTCAGGACGCAGAGCAGAGCCTGGCCCAACCACCAGCCGGAAAGGCGGCTCGTACAGGCTGAGCAACTGTGACTGGGAACAGATCTTAGGAACTTCTGTTCCCACCCGGAGAGGACTTCAGGACGCAGAGCAGAGCCTGGCCCAACCACCAGCCAGAAAGGCGGCTCGTACAGGCTGAGCAACTGGTGAGTGGGAGACCTAGGCTGCGGGGGAGCAGAGGGATCTCTGCGGAGTGCACACGGAAAGGGCACCCCCTGCCCTGACCTGCCCTGTCCTCCCCGATCCAGTGACCGGGAACAGATCTTAGAAACTTCTGTTCCCACCCGGAGACGACTTCAGGACACAGAGCAGGGCCTGGCCCAACAGCCAGCCGGAAAGGTGGCTCGGAGAGGCTGAGCATCTGTGACCAGGAACAGATCTTAGGAACGTCTGTTCCCACCCGGAGGCGACTTCAGTACGCAGAGCGGAGCCTGGCCCAGCTGCCACCCGGAACCTGGGCTGCCGGGGAGTAGAGAGATCTCTGCGGAGTGCACATGGAAAGTGTACCAGGAACACAGACCAGATACAAGGGAAAGGCAAGAACATATCACTGACAACAAAATGGCAAAAGGAAAGAGAAAGAGTATATCCCAAGGAAACCAAGACAATCTAGCAACACCAGAACCCAGCTCTCCGATAGTAGCAAACATCGGAATTCCAAACACTCCAGAGAAAGAAGACACAGACCTGAAATCATGCCTCAAGACGCTGATAGAGTTACTTAAACAAGAAAGGGAGGAAAAGCAAAAAGATTCAGAAGCTTTTAAAGAAGAAACAAGAAAAACACTCAAAGAACTCAAAGAACGAGACGAAAACAGAACCAAAGAAATAAAGGAGTGGAAGAAGGAAATTAAAACAGAAATTGACACAATAAAGAAAGCACTAAAAGAGATAACCCTAGAGTCAAAACACCAAAAAAAGAAATCAGGAGTCACAGAAGCAAGCATTTCCAACAGATTACAAGAGATCGAGGAGAGAATCTCGGGGGCAGAAGACAACATTGCAAACATAGACAAAACAGCCAGAGAAGATGCAAAAAACAAAAAGCTCCTAACCCAAAATGTCCAGGAAATCCAGGACACAATGAGAAGACTGAACCTAAGGATAATAGGAATAGAAGAGGGAGAAGAGTATCAACTAAGAGGCACAGTAAATATCTTCAACAAAATCATAGAAGAAAACTTCCCTACCCTCAAGAATGAGATGACCACGAGCATAAAAGAAGCCTTCAGAACTCCAAATAGGTTGGACCAGAAAAGAAATACCTCCCGACACATAATAGTAAAAACATCAAGTGCCCAAAGTAAAGAAAGAATACTAAAAGCAGTAAGGGAAAAAGGTCAGGTAACATATAAAGGCAGACCAATCAGACTCACACCCGATTTCTCAACAGAGACTATGAAAGCTAGAAGAGCCTGGACAGACATCATGCACTCCTTAAGAGAGCACAAGTGCCAGCCCAAGCTGCTATACCCAGCAAAACTATCAATCACCATCGATGGAGAGATGAAGATATTTCAAGACAAATCAAAATTCACACAATATCTGACCACAAACCCAGCACTACAACGAATTATAGGTGGAAAACCCAATACAATAAGGGAAAATACAGCCTAGTAAAAACAAGAAAACTCCTAAACAAGAAAACTAAAAGAAGAAAAAAACACAGACATAACTCCACCCAAAAAAGCAAAAATGGCAGGAAACAGAAACAATTATTCCTTGATATCTATTAACATAAATGGTCTCAACTTTCCAATAAAGAGACATAGACTATCAGACTGGATACATAAACAAAATCCAGCCTTTTGCTGCATACAGGAAACTCATCTCAGAGACAGAGACAGACACTATCTCAGAGTAAAAGGGTGGGAAAAAAACTTCCAAGCAAACAGCTCCAAGAAGCAAGCTGGAGTGGCTATTCTAATATCGAATAAAGTAAATTTCCAACCAAAAGTTATCAAAAAAGATAAAGAAGGACACTTTTTACTCATTACCGGGGAAATCTGTCAGGAGGAACTCTCAATCCTTAACATATATGCTCCAAATAAAAAATCACCCACATTCATAAAAGAAACTCTACTAAAGCTCAAAAAATACATTTCACCCCACACAATAATAGTGGGAGACTTTAACACCCCACTCTCACCAATGGACAGATCAGGGAAACAGAAACTGAACAAGGACACTGCAAAACTAGCAGAGACTTTGAACCAACTAGAATTAATAGATATATACAGAACATACTATCCTAAAGTAAAAGAATACACCTTCTTCTCACCACCCCATGGCACCTTCTCGAAAATTGACCACATAATTGGACACAGAACGAGCCTTCATCGATATAAGAAGATTGAAATACTCCCATGCATCCTCTCAGATCACCATGGTCTACGGCTGGTCTTTAACAACAACAAAGACAACAAAATGCCCACATACACATGGAAACTAAACAACACTCTGTTAAAGGATAGCAGGGTCAAAGAAGAAATAAAGAAAGAAATTAAGGATTTTCTAGAATTCAACGAAAACTAAAACACAACATACCCAAACCTATGGGATGCAATGAAAGCAGTATTGAGAGGAAAACTCATTGCCCTAAGTGCTTCCAAGAAGAAACTGGAGAGAGCTCACATCAGCAACCTGACAGCACAGCTAAAAGCACTAGAACAAAAGGAAGCAGATATACCCAAAAAGAGTAGACGGCAAGAAATAATCAAAATTAGGGCAGAAATAGACCAAATAGAAACAAAAAAAAACCATTGAAAAAATCAACAAAACAAAGAGTTGGTTCTTTGAGAAAATCAACAAGATTGATAAACCCCTAGCCAGACTAACTAAAGGGCAAAGAGAGAGTATCCAAATTAACAAAATCAGAAAGGAAAGTGGTGACATAACAACTGAAACTAAGGAAATTCAAGAAATCATCAGATCCTACTACAAAAACTTATACTCCACAAAATTGGAAAATCTGGAGGAAATGGACGAATTCCTAGACAGATACAAGGTCCCAAAGTTGAACCAGGACCAGGTAAACCATCTAAATAACCCTATAACACCTAAAGAAATAGAAGAAGTCATCAAAAGCCTCCCAACCAAAAAAAGCCCAGGTCCAGACGGGTTCAGTGCAGAATTTTATCAGACATTTATTAAGGATATAACACCAATATTCGCCAAGCTATTCCAAAAGATAGAATCAGATGGAATATTACCCAACTCATTTTTTGAGGCTACAATAACCCTCGTACCTAAGCCACACAAAGACCCCACAAGGAAAGAAAACTTCGACCAATCTCACTTATGAACATTGATGCAAAAATACTCAACAAAATCCTTGCAAACCGAATCCAAGAACACATCAAAACCATCATTCATCATGACCAAGTAGGCTTCATCCCTGGGATGCAGGGATGGTTTAACATAAGGAAATCCATCAATGTAATCCACCATATAAACAAACTTAAAGACCAAAATCACATGGTCATCTCACTAGATGCTGAGAAAGCATTCGACAAAATCCAACACCCCTTCATGTTAAAAGTTCTGGAAAGAACAGGAATCCAAGGCCCATATTTAAACATAATAAAAGCAATATACAGCAAACCAACAGCCAACATCAAACTTAATGGCGAGAAACTTGAAGCAATCCCACTAAAATCAGGGACTCGACAAGGCTGCCCACTCTCTCCCTACCTATTCAACATAGTACTGGAAGTCCTGGCTGGAGCAATTAGACAGCAAAAGGAGATCAAGGGGATACAAATCGGAAAGGAAGAGATAAAAACATCACTCTTTGCCGATGACATGATAGTGTACTTGAGTGACCCCAAAAATTCCACCAGAGAACTCCTACAGCTGATAAACAAGTTCAGCAAAGTGGCCGGATACAAAATTAACTCAAACAAATCAGTAGCCTTCCTATACTCAAAGGACAAACATGTGGAGAAAGAAATTAGGGAAAAGGTACCCTTCACAATAGTTACAAAAACTATGAAATACCTTGGTGTGACTCTAACTAAGGAAGTAAAGGACCTGTATGACAAGAACTTCAAACCTCTAAAGAAAGAAATTGAGGAGGATCTCAGAAAATGGAAAGATCTCCCATGCTCATGGATTGGAAAAATCAACATCTTAAAAATGGCCATCCTACCAAAAGCAATCTACAGATTCAATGCAATCCCCATCAAAATTCCAACGCAGTTCTTCATGGAATTGGAAAGATCAATGTGCAATTTCATATGGAATAACAAAAGACCTAGAATAGCGAAATCCATCCTCAACAACAAAAAAACATCTGCGGGAATCACTATCCCTGACCTCAAGCTATATTACAAGGCAATTGTGCTGAAAACTGCATGGTACTGGTACAGAAATAGGCAAGTGGATCAATGGAATAGAATAGAACATCCAGAAATGAGCCCTCATGTATATGGTCACCTGATTTTTGACAAAGGAGCAGTAAACATTCAATGGAAAAAGGACAGCCTATTCAACAAATGGTGCTGGTCCAACTGGCACTCAACATGCAAAAGAATGAAAATAGACCCGTTCTTATCTCCTTGTACAAAGCTCAAGTGTAAGTGGATTAAAGATCTCCACATTAAACCAGATACACTGGAACTATTAGATGAGAAAGTAGGGAAAACCTTAGAACACATAGGCACAGGAGAAAATTTCTTGAACAAAACACCAATGGCTCAAGCTCTAAGGTCAAAGATTAACAAATGGGACTTAATGAGATTGCAAAGTTTCTGTAAGGCTAAAGACATCGTCAAGAAAACAAAATGGCAACCAAAAGAATGGGAAAAGATCTTTACCAACACCACATCAGATAGAGGCCTAATATCCAAGGTGTACAAGGAACTCAAAAAGCTAGACACCAGAGAATCAAATAACCCTATTAAAAATTGGGGTACAGAGCTAAACAAATCATTTTCAGTTGAGGAACACCGAATGGCCGAGAAACATCTGAGGAAGTGCTCGACATCCTTAGCCATCAGGGAAATGCAAATCAAAACAACCCTAAGATTCCACCTCACACCAGTCAGATTGGCCAAGA
This sequence comes from Micromys minutus, assembly GCF_963924665.1. NCBI lineage: Eukaryota > Metazoa > Chordata > Mammalia > Rodentia > Muridae > Micromys > Micromys minutus. The sequence goes on along the minus strand of NC_137959.1, from coordinate 5,966,298 downwards.
TCCAAAACTCAGATGACAGCAGATGCTGGCGAGGCTGCGGAGAAATAGGAACACTTCTTCACTGTTGGTGGGGTTGCAAGCTAATACAACCACTCTGGAAATCTGTCTGGCGATACCTCAGAAAATTGGATATAGTACTACCTGAAGACCCAGCTATTCCACTTCTGGGCATATACCCCAGAGACACTTTAATACACAACAAAGATATATGCACCACAATGTTCATAGCGGCTCTATTTATAATAGCCAGAAGCTGGAAGGAACCCAGATGTCCTTCAGAAGACGAATGGATACAAAAATTGTGGTACATATACACAATGGAATACTACTCAGCCACCAGAAACAATGACTTAACCAAATTCTTAAGAAAATGGCTGCATCTAGAGAAGATCATCCTGAGTGAGATAACCCAGTCACAAAAGAACAGACATAATATGCAGTCACTGATAGTGGGATGCTAACCCCAGAGGCTTGCACTCCCCCAGAAACAACTCACAGACTGTATGAAGTCCAAGAAATAAAGAAAACAAAAACTATACATATATTTACAAAACAAGAAGACTTTGACTATTTCCATGTTGCGTTTTGTTTTGCATGTACTTTACGCTTATTGCAACTAGTACGTTTTCAATGCATACTGTCAAGCCCTTGAAAAAAATCAAGTACTGACTAAAAAACATATTCACATGGTTTTATGTAAAATTTATTTTAATGTCTGAAAAAACAGTACTGACAAAAATGTATAATTTTAAGCAAAAAATGTTTAAAATCTTTAAAAAAATAATAAGCTGTTAGTCTTTTGTGTAGATGGAAATATCTCAAGAAACACTTCTTGTTATGATTAATAATTTGAGTCTTATTTGTAACAGATAAGAGACCAATGTATTTTCCATGTATTTTCATGTTAAAAAAAAATAAATCTTGTTTTGAAGACAAAAAAAAAAAAAAAAAAAAAAAAAAAAAAAAAAAAAAAAGACTCTGATTTTGCACCTCTCCAATCTTCCCATTCTCAAGAACCCAGAAACGACTGAGGTAGTCCTCAACACTTTTAATGTGAACAATGTTTCCAGAAAGTTGATAAAACTTGGCATTTTTAAAAATGGATAATCTGAGAATTAGAAGCAAAATGGTAAAGGGCACACTAGTTGGTATATTCCTAGAGGGTTATTGAAAGTAACTTGTACAGTATGATAATTATGGTCTTGTAGAGGAACTGTTTGCAATTCCTTGAACACTGACATTCTGACAACTCTTGGAGACAAATATGCTACATACCTGTCTACATATATGTAGCTTTTGTCTACAAATATGTCTATATGTACTTGGCAACAAGTGCAATATGCTACATAGTTCAGACCATATAACATAAAAATGTGGGCATTGCACACATGAGAGAAAACTGTAAGCATTGCAAATGAGAGAGAAGAGTGCCTTTGCAGGCAGAGCTTATTAATTATAACAGAGCCAGCAACAGGTTTGCTATTTTATGTTCAGTGATTGTCACATGGTATTTCCCATAGTTCAGCTCAGTGAGGCACAGAATATGGATGGCCATTTTACAGAAAAGGAAACAGAAGCCAAGGGATAGAAAGTAACTACTGCTAGGTGATCTATATCTATATCTAACCTATCTATATCTAATCTATATTTAAACAATATCTATCTATCTATCTATCTATCTATCTATCTATCTATCTATCCATCCATTCATCCATCATCCATCCATCATCTATCTATCTATCTATCTATCTATCTATCTATCTATCTATCTATCTATCTATCTAGTTTCTAAGAGTTCCTGTACATGTGATATCTAGACAAGCAGAAATTCCTGGGGAGGGCCTCAGACTTATATTTATATGTGAATTCTCTCTTTCTGTATCACTGTCTCTATCTCTGTCTGTCTGTCTGTCTGTCTCTCTGTGTCTCTCTCTCTCACACACACTATATATATATGTATGTATGTATATATATATATATATATATATATATATATATATATATATATATATATATATATATATATATATATATAATTCAACCTGGAAAGTTCATATAATGCTACTTGTATATATTTCAGGGCCGATCACCTTAAGAACATGGCAGAATATCACAATAAAGGAGAAAATTAGTGGATCTTGTATACAGGCAAGGCAGATACATATCCTCTAGGCCATTGGTTGATTTCTCTCTGCCTGCTTAGAAAATAAGAGAAAAGAGAAAATAAATCTAATTTTAAAGCTGAAAGAGAAGACAGAGTAAGACACTTCTTGACAAATTCCATCTACATTGACTGAAGAGACCCATGTGGACAATACCACACTCACACTGAAAATATTAGAACAACTTGTAGGCTAAGTGTTGAAGTTTCTTCTGTTATAACCCCACCCTTCATTTCTGTAAGAGTAGTGAAGAGGCAATGAGGCAGGGCCAAGTGAAGCATAAAAAGAAAGCATGAAACAAAACAGTACAAAACAAAAGCCACTCCATAGGCCCATCAGTGCCGAGTGGTCACTAGTTATAAGAAGCCCATGCTTAGTTTATAAAATGGGCGAGGGGTACTTGCTCATTCAACTGCTAGTGAGCCAGCATGAGGACCTGAAGTAGACCCCAGCACTCAAATAGAAAGCCAGCTGTGACACTGTTTACTTGTAGGCCCAGCATGGGGAGGAGGATACAGGCAGATTCCTGAGACTCATGAGCCAGCAGTCACAGGTCCTAGTGAGCAAGCTTATAAATAAAACAAAACCAGTGAACAAAACCACCAGATCAACAACAACCAACCAAGCAACCAACTAACCAACCAACCAACCAACCAACCAACTAACCAACCAACCAACCAACCAACTGGAAACACAAACAAACCCAGCCAAACTAAATGAAGGTCAACCATAACTGAAGAGGAACCTCAGGTGGTCCTCTAATTCCACATGCCTACCCACATAGTAAATAGTCTATAATCAATTATAGACAGCTATTATGACTTTTAAAATATTTATTTATTTTATGTGCATTAGTGTTTTGTCTGCATGCATGGTTGTGAGGGTGTCAGGTCCCCTGGCATTGGCATTACAGACAGCTGTGATCTGCCATGTGGGTGTTGGGAACTGAACTTGGGTCCTCTGGGAGAACAGCCAGTACCTTTAATCACCGAGCCATCTCTCCATTTCACTAGCCTGATGTTTAAAGGCTCGATTCCTTCTGTGTGAGCTGTCCCTTGTTAATTTGTACTCACATTATTTGGAGTATAGCATAGGCACAGAACAATGTGGAATTCCCAAGTATGCTGATTGTTGAACTGCTAGAAAGTGAACACATTTAAGCAAACAAGATTCAGGACATCTGATGTCACCTCTCCCACCACATGTCTCTTACTCTTCCTTCTGCACAAAAGGAACCCATCTCTTGAGGTTCATATATGAGTTTTGTAGACTGTCAGATGATATATTCTTTTGAGTCTGGTTTTTTACATTCAGCATTATTGAGAAGTCCATCAATGCTATGTATGGTAAAGGGCTGATCTTTTTCAATGCTGGGTTGTATTTTATTAAATAAATGTGCCAAGGTTTGTTGGATGGTCGCCAACTTTGTGCTATTAAGAAAGATGGTGCTTTTAGTGTTCCCATAAATGCACTCCCGCTCACCCTTGCCTGGTGTCTCTCCAGAGACGGGCTGAGTATGCACAGTGTAATCCAATCCCTTCTCTTTCACGTCAGTTACAGTAGCTGCTAAGTAGGTTCTAACCTACAGAACATGCTAAAGAATTCTTACTTTCTTTTTATGATGTATTGAGAGGATTCTTAGGTATTAGGGACCTTGATTTTTTTTATTACCAGAATCTATCTTTTCCACCCCAAGCAAAAAATTCTAGGTATGTGCTAGCTGAGAAATTCTAATAGGCACAGTGAGTTCCAATGACTATCTTATGAACCACTGGGGAAAAGCTCCTCTTCTACATTTTTACATGGTCATATTTAATATGAATCTAAAATGAAAAATAACGAATGCATTACCACAACTCCAACACATTAAACAAAATTACCTCTGACATTATAAAAATGAGTCACCATTACTTAGGCTTTTATGGATGCCATGCATTCTTTATATTTTCTGAACTAAAAGAGCTAAAATTCAAAACTCTGGAGAGTTCCCACAATGTAAGCCAATGTACTGTGACTATAGTAATCCCCAACTTAATCTCTCTGTGTCTATATCTTTATGTAATTTATTTTGAGACAGGGTCTCAAGGAGTCAAGATCAAGCTGACCTTGTTTTTCTGATCCTCTTGCCTTCTCTTTCAGGATGCTGAGATTACAGGAATAAATGAATATATCCCATTGGTGTGGTTCTGGGGTTGAAACTAGGCCTTCTCTGTGTTAGGGAGAACTCTACCATTGCATGTAGTATTAAAAAACAACCCATGATACTGCCCACTCCACACTGGCTGGTGATCTCGCTCTGTTCCCAGCCCAGTACTGAGCTTGAGATCACACATTTTCCCTTGCCAAGGCCTCTCCAGATCTCCAAGATAGCCCTATCCTCCCCAAATCTCCACAGCTAGCTGGGGTGCACTATCAAAAACCTACACACTGCTGTGTTTGGCTTTCCCTGCTCCCTGCAGCTCACCTTCCTCCGAACCACTCGAACCACTCACTCTTTTCCCATCCATCTGCCCCCTGTGACTAGCTGTCACTAATCCCTGTAACATAGTGAAATCAAAACTCTTGAGGCTTGTAATTTATCAGTTACATTTATAACAGTAAACTCTCAACCTACAAAACATCCACATGATGAACTCAGAGACATCTGATACAAGCTGCCCACCTAGACTGGACAAATTGTTCTATATTATTCTGTCCCTTTTGAGATATTCATAGTTACCAGTGACTACTTAAAGCCACGTGGATCAGCTTCATCCTCTTCTTCCTCCATCTTCTCTGTCCCTCTCTGTCCCTAAAACCCTCAGTTTGCCTTCTCTTTTCACTGCCCAATCACAGGCTCCAGCATTATCTTGTTCCTGCCCTCACCTGCATATAGACAGCAATCTACACTCTACCAAGGCAATCACTTTCTCATTAAATTAATTTACTAGACTGTCTAGGCAAACCTATTGCCCTTAAAACCAGCAAATGCTTCATTTAACATGCACAGCTATTACTGGGGATGATGCATTTTGGAAAAATTGTAATTGATCAATGGACTCAAAGTATTTTGGTGACTCTTAATAGCACACTGCTATATTCAGATAGATGCTTTGCTCAGCTCTCATCAGAGGACCTAACCGAGACCCACAACTGGGCCATGTGCAGAGAGTAAGAGACTTTGGAATAATTAGTCCTAATGGGATGTCCTTATCAAAGTCCTCTCCTCAGGACTGAGGGATCTGTGAGAGACAGGAAGCAGGAAGAGTGTAGAGCCAGAGATGATGAGTCCAAGGAAACAATGTATCAGAGACACAGTGTCTTCTAGATACCATACTGGTGCACAGGGATTGTGGCTTCATGCAAAAGCCTGCCAGATGTGGTCGTAGCACTGAGGAAAGGAAGAGGGCAAAGCACATGGCTTAATTATGGCCAGAAAAGCATTTTACTATGGCTAAAATTCACTTGAAATTAAAAGGCTCTGTGATACTTGATACAGCTTTGTAGTTTTAGGACAGAAACATATTGGCTTTCTTTTATGATAGCATAAATTTAAACTCTTAAGATTATTTCTGAAATTGACAGAAAGAAGCAAATTCATCGTAAGTAGATATTATAAACTCCCATGTCACACTTCTGAATCTACAACAGAAAGACCAACAGATCTGATTGGTGGAAATAGCAAGGTATCTTGGCACACAAAAACTTCAGAGTCCTTGGAGGTCAGGGGGTCATACATAAATCCTAGGTGCGAATTAGCTCAAGATTAACCTCCTAGAATCTCAGAGTTCTCATAGTTCAGAGGACTCCACATTTCAAAGCTGTTTGTGGGGATCAGTTTGAGGAGATGCTATGGTGTTCCTATCATCTGCTAGGATGAATGAAGGGCAAGGAAAATCTCACCAAGTCCCAACCCCTAAGAGCCCACTGAAGTCAAGCTGAGAAAAAAAAATAGAAATGACTTCAAGTCAGGATGGGCTCAGGGAGGACACCATGTCCTCTCTCACCCCACGTCTTGGGTTGAACGTCGGCTCTTCAGGGGCAGACAGAGGTGAGGGAGGGAAAGCTGTTCTTGGCTTCAGCCTGCTGCATTTCCCTGATGTCTGTCTTCTCTTTCACACACAATTCTTGGTCTCTGTAACTCAACTCGAACCCAACATGTCTGTCTGGCTGGCAAATTTTCTTTCAATGAAAATACCAGTCCTATTGGAGCAGGAACTCACTCAACTCCTGTGCAAGTTTATCTTCACTGTATGTATCAAGATCCTAGTTCCAAGTTCATATTCTGAGACAATAGGACGATAACTTTTGCATATCAATATTGTGTGGGTGTGGGTCCAACTCATCCCAAACCCTCAAATATAAAACAATTCATTTGAGATCTTTTTCAGTTCTATTAATAAAGAAGAATAATAGAAATTTTCTGAAGTCTATATTCTATTTATCACTGGTATATCCAAGACAGATACAAGGCCATTTCAGGTGGCCTTTAGAGACCACATGCCCAAATCACATCGGCAGCACAGAGGCCTCTGCTTCAGAGCAGCTCTAGAACAAGAGTCTTGTTTATTACAGACGCCGAGGATCCGAGGGGGACAAACCAGCAGGAGCCTAATTCACTCTGTGTACATTTGTAGCTCGCTGGAGTTCTCAGAATTTAATAAGGTGCACCCAGCTTTCCTGTATGGTGCCTATCAGAGCAGGACAGATGTGTGCTATGTGTGGGAGGGACCTGGGTTAGTTCTTAAAGTTTTCAGGGGATAAAACCAGACAGTTTATCTTTGCTCACCATTTCACTAATTGGCCAAATTCCTAATTTTGCTACTTTGGTGATGGCTCGTTAGTAACAGAGTCATAGTTTTTGCATGCTCAACTGTTGAGTGTGCACTCTCTCTCCACAAATGCAGGACTTTAAAAACCTTACTTGTTATTAATTGTTAATTCTTTAAAAATCTGACCTAATATTTTAATATACTTTATGATTAATTATTTTGGTTATGAAATTCTCATTTGAAACAGGAAGAGAGCAGATAAAAGCAAAATACAATGCAAGTAGAAGGAAAATTTTGATCTTAGAAACTTTTGTGTCTACAATGAAGGATGTAAGTTGAGTGAGATTCTTTTTAAATTTATTTATTTTATGTGAGTACAGTGTATCTGTCTTCAGACACACCAGAAGAGGGCATCAGATCCCATTACAGATGGCTCTGAGCCACCATGTGGTTGCTTGGACTTGAACTCAGGACCTCTGGGAGAGCAGCCAGTGCCCTTAACCAACGAGCCATCTCTCCAGTTCTGAGTGGGATTCTTTAGTGTGTAAATTGTTCTAGAGAGCAGCAGAACTGGACAGCAGATCCCAGGAGCCCAACAGAAGTGCTTGCACCAGCAGCTAGTTCTCCTGGGGGGGGGGGCAACACCTATGGCTCAGTTTCCTGTTGTTTTCATCTCTACACATTCTCTCCTTCTTTTCTTTTGAATTTGTTCAGGAAGAAGAATACAACCAGGAGGAACAAGAAGAAAATTAAACTCGTCAAAGGGTGTTTAGGTATGAACCCTAAACAATATAGGGTAATTTTAACTATTCAATTTAAAATAATCACAAACATTCACTTACAATAAAGAAAAAAAATAGATGCCCCAAAGCATGGTGAAAACAAGCTATAAACCACAGGGACAACTGCTGTTTAAAATGATTCATTAGCAGAAGAGAGCTGGGCAGGTCACTAGAAACCTCTCACAGTACAAAATGTGACTGCTCAGGTCATTGGCTTTCAAGAACAAATGATGTAATCAAAGCGTCTTACTCAGGTGCACAGTGTCTTCCAGCAGGTCTGGAGAAAGGGTCAGACTCATATCCTCTTCTGCAAAGAAAGTTCTCCTGTGTGGGTGGCCAGGGTGATTGCTTGGCAGCATTACATTCTCAAGGTGCTCAGGAGACCACTTCATTTACAGCAGCTGGCATAATTATTCTTGTATTTCAGTAATCATGACTCTGTGATAATCACAGACTATTGTAATTGTTAATAGAATAACCAAGGAATGAGCTACACACTCTCAAAACAGCCATTTTCAGAAAGAGGTGCAAATGAGAATTAATATGCTTTGAAGAATCAGGGGAAGTTTGGAAAGTGGGGCATGCATTAATGTCTACTTTTCTTCACACGATGTGACTGTCAGCAAACTCCCTGAATTTACTTGGTATTAAGTATCCACTGGAAGCTGCACAATATCAAATAATTTAGAAAAGATCCTATGATTAATTTCTTGGTGGAACAAGGACTTCTCTTACTTAGTTTCTAAACTGGACTTCTGGAAGGCTTGGTGTTTAATTGAGCATCTATTTATTTTGATTTTATTTTTTATTTTTTTTCTTTTTTTAACAACTTTATTTTACAATACAAAGATAAATGTATAGAGTTTAAGCATTTTTTGCATAAAATTATACAATACATTTTTGTCAGTACTCTTTTTTTTTTCCAAAGGTTTGATAGTGCGATAAAGATCCCACCAGTAACAATGAGCATAAAGTACATGTAAAATAAGATGCAACCTGGAAATAGTCAAAGTTTTCTTGGTGTGTAAAGATTTTTTTTTTTTTTTTTTTTTACAATGAGCAGACAGTACATGTAATACAGGGTACAACCCGGAATTTGTCAATGTGTTCTTGGTGGGTAAGGATTGAGCATGACTATTTTTGTTTTGTTTTGTTTTCTTTTTTTCTTGGACTTCATACAGTCTGTGAGTTGTTTCTGGCGCAGTGCGTGCCTCTGGGGTTAGCATCCCACTATCAGTGACTGCATATTATGTCTGTTCTTTTGTGACTGGGTTATCTCACTCAGGATGATATTCTCTAGATGCAGCCATTTTCTTAAGAATTTGGTTAAGTCATTGTTTCTGGTGGCTGAGTAGTATTCCATTGTGTAAATGTACCACAATTTTTGCATCCATTCATCTTCTGAAGGACATCTGGGTTCTTTCCAGCTTCTGGCTATTATAAATAGAGCTGCTATGAACATTGTGGTGCATATATCTTTGTTGTGTATTAAAGTGTCTCTGGGGTGTATGCCCAGAAGTGGAATAGCTGGATCTTCAGGTAGTATTATGTCCAATTTTCTGAGGAATCGCCAGACTGATTTCCAGAGTGGTTGTATTAGTTTGCAACACCACCAACAGTGGAGAAGTGTTCCTCTTTCTCCGCAACCTCGCCAGCATCTGTTGTCATCTGAGTTTTGGATCTTGGCCAATCTGACTGGTGTGAGGTGGAATCTCAGGATTGTTTTGATTTGCATTTCCCTGATGGCTAAGGATGTCGAGCACTTCCTCAGATATTTCTCAGCCATTCGATATTCTTTTTACTTTAGGATGTAATTCTTTTAGGATGTGTATTCTTTTACTTTAGGATGATATGTTCTGTAGATATCTATTAATTCCAGTTGGTTCATAGTCTCTGCTAGTTTTACAGTGTCCTTGTTCAATTTCTGTTTCCATGATCTGTCCATTGGTGAGAATGGGGTATTAAAGTCTCCCACTATTATTGTGTGTGGTGAAATGTGTTTTTTGAGCTTTATTAGGGTTTCTTTTATGAATGTGGGTGCTTTGTATTTGGAGCATATATGTTAAGGATTGTGAGTTCCTCCTGACAGATTTCCCCTGTAATGTGTAAAAAGTGTTCTTCCTTATCTTTTTTGATAACTTTTGGTTGGAAATTTACTTTATTCGATATTAGAATAGCCACTCCAGCTTGCTTCTTGGGGCTGTTTGCTTGGAAGTTTTTTTTCCCAACCTTTTACTCTGAGAGAGTGTCTGTCTTTGTCTCTGAGATGAGTTTCCTGTATGCAGCAAAAGGCTGGATTTTGTTTATGTATCCAGTCTGATAGCCTATGTCCCTTTATTGGGGAGTTGAGTCCATTTATGTTAATAGATATCAAGGAAAATGGTTTCTGTTTCCTGCTATTATTGCTTTTGTAGGTTGAGTTGTGTCTCTGTCTCTTTCTTCTTTTGGTTTTCTTGCTTAGGAGTTTTCTTGTTTTTAGTAGGATGTAGTTCCCCTCATTGTATTGGGTTTTCCACCTATAATTCGTTGTAGTGCTGGGTTTGTGGTCAGATAGTATGTAAATTTAGATTTGTCTTGAAATATCTTCATCTCTCCATCTATGGTGATTGATAGTTTTGCTGGGTATAGCAGCTTGGGCTGACACTTGTGCTCTCTTAGGGTCTGCATGATGTCTGTCCAGGCTCTTCTAGCTTTCATAGTCTCTGTTGAGAAATCGGGTGTGATTCTGATTGGTCTGCCTTTATATGTTACCTGACCTTTTTTCCTTACTGCTTTTAGTATTCTTTCTTTGCTTTGGGTACTTGGTGTTTTGACTATTGTGTGTCGGGAGGAATTTCTTTTCTGGTCCAACCCATTTGGAGTTCTGAAGGCTTCTTTTATGCTCATGGTCATCTCATTCTTAAGGGTAGGGAAGTTTTCTTCTACAATTTTATTGAAGATATTTACTGTACCTCTTAGTTGATATTCTTCTCCCTCTTCTATTCCTATTATCCTTAGGTTTGGTCTTCTCATTGTGTGCTGGATCTCCTGGACATTTTGGGTTAGGAGCTTTTTGGTTCTTGCATCTTCTCTGATTGTTTTGTCTATGTTTACAATATTGTCTTCGGCCCTCGAGATTCTCTCTTCCGTCTTTTGTAGTCCATTGGAAATGCTTGCATCTGTGACTCCTGATTTCTTTTTTAGGTGTTCTACTCCTAGAAGGTGAGAAATCTTATGATGGGAAACTGGGCGGTAAGAGAGGTACCCTGCTCTCTCCTTCTGTAGCTTCTTTACTACACCACAGGGTGTGTTGGACTAGTTAACACCTTTATACTGTCTTTGTGCTGTTCCCAAAGTAACCAGGTCTACTTAATTTCAGTGTAGTATATTTTATTTTGTTTTTAACTCTTTACCTGAGAAATTGCTTGTGGTGCCTGAGAGTTTGAAAAAAAAAAAAGACATGAATCAATTATTTGTGTTACCAGAAATGCTTTACTTCAAACCCCAACTCTCCAACTCCAACTCAAACAAGGACAAGTGCTGTCATCTGTACAGAGCTAAGTTCTCTAAGTACCTGCTGAGAGCAAGGAGGGGTCTGGTGCAGGTGTCTCACCACAGATCAGTTAGAATAAAGGTCTGTGACACTGAGTGCTCAAATAAGGGTTCTAAGACACCCTAATCAGTATGCTTTCAATAAGATAATTTGTCCATAACCAAAGAGACAAAATTAGTGAGGGCTATAGAGAAGCTACAGGGGTACAAAATGGAGTAAGTGTTTAATATAGGAGGGACAGAGTCTGAAATCAAGGGGGCCTATGGTGGTAAACCTTTCAGGACTAAAACTGTGTGACCTAAATGCGATCTTCACTGTGGCTTTACCAAGGGAATCAAAAGAAATGAACAGACACTGCACACCAAGGCATGCACAGCACCCAATCAGCTCAGGCCCCAGTGACCTCCCCTGGACACTCGGAACTTCAGGGAAGGCATTCTCACTAAGTATATTAATGTAGCTCTGAGAAACTGGTTACACAGATAAATCATATTTATTCCAGGAGATCTGGCAGGCTCCTACTCCACTTCCCATTGGATATTTCAGCCCTTTTCCGTTCGAGGCCCCAGAGCTCGAGTGAGACACACCACAGTCTCCACAAACCCCAAACTGTGTGGCGTCTTGTGTGTAACATGTGGAAAGGCTGTAGGAAGTGCAGGAGCCTGGAAGTCAGCCTGGTTCCATCCTTAGAGGTGCCAAACCTCTCTTGATGCTTGCTAACTCCTGAACCTCCCTTTCTGAACCCACCCAACCCACGTGCCGTTTCTGTCACTCATTCTGGTCTGACGTCACAAAGGTCTGAGCTTGCCTGGTTACGGAGCATCATGTACCGACTCACTTTTTATTTGAGCGGTGTGCGGATGACTAGGTCTCACAGCGACTACCCCAAATGAGAAGGTTTTATACCCAGTTTGACTGGCCGAAAGACTGCCAGCCTGATCTCGGCCATTGCGCGCTATGTGCGGTGGATAAGAAGAAGCCCCGACAGGGCCCGAGTTTTTGGGAAAGGATGAATTCCTTGGTGTACGATTCATCCTGTACCACTGGGCTCTATAGCACCCCCAGGAGGCTGTGTGGTTCCAGATTACATGAACCTTCAGGAACCAGGAGGCTCCCTCCTCCGAGAACACATCCCGCTCACTCCACGGCCTCAACCGTGAGAAGGTCGGAGGCAGAAAATACACCGACTTCGGGCCACCTGCTTTATACAAAGACAACTGAGGTGAGAGAAAAAGAATTTAAAGAAGGGAGAAAAGAGAAGAAAATAACGAATGAAGAAATGGCCAGGAAGAGGGAGGAAGAGGAGGAGGAAGAAGGGGAGAAAGAGAAGGAAGAGAAGGGAGAGGAAGAGGAGGAGGCAGGAGAGGAGGGGGAGAAGAAGGAAAACAAAGAGGTGGTGGAAGAAAAACAGGACAGTGAAGAGCAGGAAAGGCAGGAGAAATGTGATAAAGACAAGGCAGAGAAGGGGAGACGGCCATGTCTCCAGGAGACTGAAGGCCAAGACTGTAAGGAAAAATGGACACCAGGCAGCTATGTACAAGCAGCAACACCTACAATGGTGGCTGCCACAGGAGGAATGATTTCTACAAGGCAGACTTACAGGCCTCAAGAGGGACAGATCATATCAAACTACATGGATCCCAGGAAGGACTCCCGTGGCTTTAGTTCCTCTAGCCCTCGAAGCCATGACAGTGACAATTCTGCTCTTGGGCTGGCTGGCGAGGGTACATGGAGGTGCCCTCAGTCAGACTTGACTAGCTGTGCCACACTTCAGAAGACTTCTCTGAAGAAAGAAGTCAAGGAAACTGCTCTTCTGGACTGTGCACCCTCCGAAGAACCTAGAAAGGAGGAAAAACTAGGACAGAAGCCCCAGGATACTGAACTGAGGAGCCCTGCTGATCCTGTGGCTGGTGTGAAAAAACCCTGCAAAAGGAAAGGAGCCAGTCTGAGGCTTTGCTTTCCACCCTCAAGGCCACCCCCACCAGTGGCGCTCCTAAAACTACTATGTGATCAACGAAACCTGCCCCCACCCCCAAAGATTCCAAGACTGGATACACAGAAAGAATCACACACCATGAAGAAGAGGAAGAGGATCAACAAGAGGAGGGAGAGGGAGAAGAAATATAAGAGGAAGCAGAGGCGTCAAGCCGTCCAGATCTCGGCTGATAAAACCCAGGTAATAGCTGCCAGGACTGCCCCTCAGCCTGTCCTGCCAAGGCCCCCATCTGCCTCAGTGCCTCTGGGGTTTCCATTCTGGGTCATCATCCCGCCACTACTCCCTTGTTATGCCAGGCTGCTGGGCCTCCAGTCCCAGAATCTGTCCCTTCACTTTCCCTCACGCCAAGAATACCCACAATCCCCATTTCTCCTTCAGGTGGCCCTACTGACTCTCTTCTTTCCTTTCAGGCCAAGCCCTGTGTGGCGACTCCAGTTGATGGCAACAAGGAAGACCCTACCGATTTGTCCCCTGCCACTTCTCACCTCCCCAGGTCTGGTGTTTTGTCTTTCAATCCCCCCTCCTACAGGAGGGAGTCCGCAGTGTCAACGCGCCTACCTAGACACCCTCCTCTCCCATCCTCTGTGGCTCCTCTGTCCACTTACCCCAGAAAACCTCCCACAATAATTTTTTCCAAGGCATCTGATGCCTGTGAAGATATGTGTTGGGAATCATCTCCATTGCCTAAAGAGAGGATGGACGTGGATACCACACCCCCTTCTCAGGCAGCTACTGTGAACTCACCCACAGTCAGCAGTATGGCAGTAATACCCCGCCATTTGCCTAACACCCAGGACATTGAGTTCATGGATACCACCCCACCTTCTAAAGCTGTCACTCTTCATTCTACCCCTGGCGCTAACCGTGCCTCCAACAGTCTGCCTCCCCAGTCAATGTCGATACCTACTACATCTGGGCACCATACTAGAGTTCAAGACTTCCAGGCATTGTTCAATGAGCTACGGTCCAAGGGCTATGTTTTAATAAAGAAACCATACCCTGCAACGGCAGCAGTTGGCCCCCCATCTCAGTCTGCCCGTGGTAGCAAAATTCAACCCAGACTTGCAGGTTCAGTGCCACCTGCTGACCATGGTCGGCCTTCTGGCCCAAAGCAAGCCAATGGGAAGCAGGGCAATGACAGGCTGGCCAATGGGAAGCAGGGCAATGGGAAGCCGGCCATTAGGAAGCAGGGCAATGACAAGCTGGCCAATGGGAAGCAGGGCAATGACAGGCTGGCCAACGGGAAGCAGGGCAATGACAGGCTGGCCAACGGGAAGCAGGGCAATGACAGGCTGGCCAACGGGAAGCAGGGCAATGACAGGCTGGCCAATGGGAACTGGCTGTCTACTTCCTACATTGCCCAGCCTACTGTGGCTCATGCTCTCCAATCGGGAATGGGCACAAGGCACTGCGGTTCATCATCCGTCAATGTCACTCCCAGCACACCAACATCGGTGAGACCTCTGGTGCCAGCAAATGGAGAGAACCGCTTGCATGCCATGGCCATGCAAAGATGTGGGGTTGCACCTTGCAGACTCGGTGCTGGGAAGAGGAATAGCAGTGGAGGATCTGATGAACCTATTGTTTACGTATTATGCCCCTGTTGTAACCACAATAATGCTCCTGAGAAGACGAGGAAGGGAAGACACTAGGAGCGGGGTACATAGTCCTCCCCGCACTGTCTTCCCCTCAACAACACTTGCTGCCACCTCCAAGTGACCAGAACAACTTTTGCTATTAACAGAACCAATCACATAAACATTTACAAAATCTGATATTTACCTCTGCCATGGCCCCGAAGGACTACCAGTTGATTAATGTAGTTACTATGAATTTAATTTGAATTTGTGGGGCACACTAATTATTTACTTGAGTAGTATTTATTCTTAGTTAATCTGTTAGTATTCGAAGTAAGTTTGTTCTCATGTTGATTGTGTTTGTGTTACTTTTTGTTATTCATTAAAAATGTTAGGGTTGATATTCTTGTAAATGACTTTTTATTGTTGTGGTGACTGAATTTCACTCACACATGTGTTTTATTTTTCAGTAATACCGACGTGATTCTCTACTAAAATGGAGAGCAGAGTTTGGGGGGAATAAGTTCTACTCAACCAATGATGAATTTTCTGGAGGTTTTTGTCATCATAGGTTTCGTTGTTTATTTGGTTACTGTTCTCTGCCCACCTCCAGTATCTCCTAGAATGGTTTCCTAAGCCATCCAGAACCAGAAATTCAATCTATTTCTACTTTTGTTTTTTAATACAATGCTTCGTGTTTCTCTCCCAAAATTAATTATATGGTGAGACAGACCCCAGTGTTAGAGTCTGTGTGTTCAACTTTGAAAATTTTCAATTAGTACCTGTTTAAGAAACAAAGGTCCATTTGGGTCCGTGTGCCTACAGGTTTCTGTGCATTGGGGGTCCACGTGCGTCTGCTTTCAGCCCAAAGTGAGGGTACACAAAGGGATAGCAGAAGGAAGTGGTATAGGAAACTTCTACCTTCATGAGAGCCAGGAACCCAAAACAATCAAGAAGAGCTTGGGTCAAGATAGTTCCCTCAAAAGTACAACCTCTGACACTTTGGGGTGCCCACACCACAGACAGCTACTCTGAATTGGTTGAAGGCCTAAGGGTTTGGAAAAAGACACAACTCAATTATTTGTGTTACTGGAAAATGCTTTATTCTATCTTTCACAACTCCAACTGACTCTAGCTCCCCAGTATATACATTTGAAAAGGTAGTTACAAAGGCACTATGCAAATTTTCTAGCTGCTGGGTGGAAGCCTCACTCCCTGGGGTGAAGTTTATTTTCTGAGGTAGCCAAAAGCAGGAACAGGAACAGGTTTGGAATAGGTTTGTGACTTGGCATTAGTATTTCAAAGGAAGGTGTATTGATTTCCCAAAGACAAGGCATGCAAGTGGGCAGTTCAACTAACCCTTAGCAGCCATTGTGGGGTGGGCAGGGGGTGGTATAACTCTCAACATTTCTCCCAAAATTATTTTTTAGTATTAGGTCTTAGGCACCCAAAGACATCAGCACTTGTCCTACCTATCTTTGAAAATCCCAGGCAGGCCCCTGTGGACTCTCTTTCTTAGGTTGACAAGCACTCCCGTGGGTTCTCTGGCTACCTATTATATTTATGTTCCATTGAGCTCTAGCTGTAGGGTTGCTTACTGATAGTTTGTCAGCTGACAGCTTGCCTTTGGGCTTGTCTTTTGCCGAAGCGACATAAGGTAGCGTGCACACCAAGGCTGCTTTCAGGGCTAATATGTCCAGAGCATGTCCAATTGTATATACTGCTTTCCCATAGATTAGCCATCTCTAAATACAGCAGTTGCATTTTTAATGGGCTGCATGCACAAATTTACAGAAAATATAAAAGCCTGCATAGAGAAAAAAAACATTAACAAATTATCTATTTGATAATTATTTATCATTTTTGCCTTCTATCATACAGTTTTGTATTAACACAGCAAAGGGTGTTAAAACTTTACTTAAAGAGGAAGAAAGATGAATTCACATTAATGGTTCCTCGGCCAAAAGGACTGCTGTGGGTGTCAGGCAAAAATACAGAAGCCAACAATTGATCATAATCTATATAATATCTGTTGTTAAACAATTGCTTCTCTTATATTTTCTGCAAAACCTTTTATCCCTCAGTTAAATGTAGAGCGGGAGTAGGATATAACTGATAACTCAATTATTTAGATGCTTTTCAGGACCAACATCTACTCCCCAAAATTATAAAGCTTGTTGTAAAAGCAAAAACTCTGGCTAACAAAGCATCTACAGCAGTAAACATTGAGGATTCTAAGTCCCAACTTCCTGCCATTGAGGTGGCAGCAGCAAAATGAAAAAGACCACCAGTCATTCTCTGAGAAAGAACTTTTCATGGCCTCAAGGGCCTTCAAAATCACAAGTAGACATGCCAATAGCAAACCCTTTACAATCATGAGGATGCAAAAGAATAGTGTAAAAACAAACTTTTAAATCTATGATAATTCTTTGGCGTGGCAGCTGAAGCAGTAAACCAGGCTATAATGCTCTCCTAAGTTCCACAGCCTTTGCAAAGCTGCAACAATCTGTACCTGCTTGATGTTTTTCCCTAATTACAAATATGTGAGTTAAAATCCTGAGCCTGTGATCGAACTGCAAACTGCAGTCAATAGAAGACCAACAGTTTAACCATAAATTTTAAGTTTCTTTTGGAACATTATTAGAGCATAACCACAAGTTGAGAAAAGCAAAACCATTTTTTAACAGTGCAAATGATCTATTCTTTATAAAATCAATACCAAGTTCATTACTTTCATGCTAAAGTTTGGCTGAAAGTTCTTATATATGAATGCATGATGAATCAGCTTTTAATACCTCATTGTTTTAAATTGTGTCTTTTAAGTCTGTTTTCTAGAACAAGAATTACAGAAAATATTCTTCCAAGTTTCGGGTATCTATAGAAAACCGTTTCCCTAGGTTGGCTCATGCCACATGTTGTTGTCTAGGATGACTCCAACCAAGTTACTAGTTTTAAACAAACTTTTGTAGCTAATGTTTCAAATTTTTAATCATACCCAATTTCTTATAAGCTTATAATCTACAACCAAATCATGAAAAGCATATTTATACCTTGGAAAACCAGTCAAAAGCAAACATGAAGTGACCACACATTTTATATATTTAAACCAAATAAAATTCTCACTTTTTCTAGCTGTAATTTCAAGAAATGAGCACCTTGTCACCTGTTGAGCTCAGTAAACACAGTCAGAGATTTTTCTAGGAAAAACAACCATCAGCTCTAAACTGAAACATTGCTGGCACCTTTCCAAGCTACCTGTGCAGACTCTCAGCTCCAAGCAGGTCTCCACTGAGCTAACTTTGTGTGCAGGGCTCTAAAGGCCTGCTTTTTATTTTTACCTTTTATTATTAACCCTTTAGACATGAGTTAAAACTAAATCAAGTGTTGAGCAACCAACAGATAACATTATAAACATTTTTCTTTTGAACATGAACCACTAGCAACACTCAAACAAAGAAAACAGGGACACAAATTGATACACGTGGACAGCTTGGCACCAGGGGACAAACAATACATGAGAGGGAGAAGAGTACTAGATGGGTCAAAGGGACCCTGATATCCTTCCTTAAGGAACCCAGAACCATAACTTGACATGTCTTCAGTGGGAGCCAGAGAGTCAGAATGTCTCCTGATCTCCTGTTCCTGCTAGAAGAACTCTGGAACAGTTGTTCTTTTCTTTCACCATGCCATCTTAGACAAGGGAGAGGACTATTTTTATGAGACTCATTTTCTCTCTCTCTTCCAATTAAACTACTTCTAATCTGTTTACAAAGACTAAACACATCTATGAGAAATGTCTTCACTCCTTTAAATCTTTAGCATAGCACACAAAAACATTTTACCATTGCTTTTTTTTTTTTTCTTTTTTTTTTTTTTTTTACACTTTTTGCTTAAGCACAAAGCACTTGTGGACCCACCAACTGTGGATCCCATTTCCAATCCACCCCAATCTCCTTACTTGCTGAGCATCATCTTCTGTGGGGCGAACCCTTCAAGATGTTCCTTCTTTCCCAGATCTCAGCGGGACCTCCATTTGGGGTGTGTGCACCACAAACAACTACTCCGAATCAGGGGAAGGCCTGAGGGTTTGAAAGAATGACACAACTCAAATATTCATATTACCAGAAATACTTTACTCCAAACTCCAAATCTCCAACTCCAACTCAAACTCCAGATATATATGATTACAAAGGTAGTTACTAAGGCAGTATGCAAGTTCCCTAGCTACTGGATGGAGGTGTCACTCCCTTGGGTGGACCAGATTTTGACTGACAGGACTCACATTCAGTCCTGGAGATTCAGGGATGACAGGAGAATACCTGATGTTGCTTCAAAACCAACTGAGCCTTCTTGGCAAATCTGAGATTGACTATGATATTTTTACTGGATAAAGGTAGAAGATTTTCCCAAGGAATGGCAATGGAGGTTGTCCTGTGGCTTCTACCTACATTCACAGACCTGCATACTACTCACCCACACTTGGAAATGTGAACATGCACATACACACAGAATAAATTGCTGGTGGAGTACAAATGACAACCACAAATTGAGAAAATGGACAAGTGACAGGAGCAGACATTGGAGTGAACTGGAAATGCCTCAACCCTTTCTTTGAGATACTTAACAAAGAAATACACATGTGGTATAATAGTCAACTGTAAGTTTAAGATCTCATGGTTTTCAGTTGGGGATAATATATGTGTACTGACTGGTTTTGTGTCAACTTGACACAAGCTGGAGTTATCACAGAGAAAGGAGCCACACTTGAGGAAATGCCTTCATGAGATCCAGCTGTAAGGCATTTTCTCAACTACTGATCTAGGGGGAAGGCCCAGCCCATTGTGGGTGGTGCCATCCCTGGGCTGGTAGACCAGGGTTCTATAAGAAAGCAGGTTGAGCAAGCCAGGGGAAGCAAGCCAGTCCCTCCTTGGCCTCTGTATCAGCTCCTGCTTCCTGACCTGCTTGAGTTCCAGTCCTGACTACCTTTGGTGATGAACAGCAATGTGTAAGTGTAAGCTGAATAAAACCTTGTCTTCCCCAACTTGCAACATGGTCAGGATGATTTGTGCAGGAATAGAAACCCTGACTAAGACAATATGTATCTTTCCAAATGGAAGCTAAATGTTCTTATAATCAAAGGGCCATCCTATGGCAGTGACTCTGAGTAGCCACCAAACTGAGAGAGAAACCAGTCAGGGAGCCTGATGAAGCCAGAAGTGGGGCTGGGCTGGGGCTGAGCATAGCCTGAGACTGTGTCTGTCATCATAAGGGGACCAACCCATGGACAAGGACGAGTGCTGTCACCTGTTCAGAGCTAAGTTCTCTAAGTACCTGCCGAGAGCAAGGAGGGGTCTGGTGCAGGTGTCTCACCACAGATCAGTTAGAATAAAGGTCTGTGACACTGAGTGCTCAAATAAGGGTTCTAAGACACCCTAATCAGTAAGCTTTCAATAAAAGAATGTGTCCATAACCAAAGACAAAATTAGTGAGGGCTATAGAGAAGCTATAGTGAGGGCTATAGAGAAGCTACAGGGGTACAAAATGGAGTAAGTGTTTAATATAGGAGGGATAGAGTCTGAAATCAAGGGGGCCTATGGTGGTAAACCTTTCAGGACTAAAACTGTGTGACCTAAACGCGATCTTCATTGTGGCTTTACCAAGGGAATCAAAAGAAATGAACAGACACTGCATGTTGGCATTAGGATAGCCCCCTCCCCCAGCAATGGCTCCACCTACAGGTGACAGGAACCTAGCACATCAATTGCCATGGAAACAGCCAAAGCATTCCCAGAAGACATCAGTTCTAAATCCCATCTCCACCTGGGAGCAAGTGACGTCACTACCCCTACAAAAGACCGAAACCCTTTCTCCTCTCTCTCTTTCCTCTTCCTCTCTTCGCCCGGCCTTGACCCCTGCCCTATCCCGTTCTATTAAACCTCTCCACGTGGAACCGTGTTTGGTGTGGTCTGTCTGGGCCTAGGCGAGAAATCTAATTTACAACATTGGTGGCCCGTACGGGGAGCCAGATTTTCTCGCGACCAGTCCTTGCCGGCCACTCCAGCACACCCCGGCCCACCCCATCGGGCTCGGCATAGCGGCAGCCGCATGGCGGGCCCTGTGGTTGCCTATTCCTCTTAACCGAGGCCACTGCCTCGAGTTACCATACTGCCTCTTGTTCTGCTGACTGCCGCAGTGACCGTCACCCGCCGCTGCTGCTGCCGCCACTGCCGCCGCCGCCGCCGCCGCCGCCGCCACGTGCAACCCGTCTGCCGCCACAGCTGATCTACCAACAGCTGCCCGACTCACAGACTTCCAGCACGTGAGTTGTCGCCATTACTAAAGCTCTAGACACTTGCTGGCCACTGCTCTGCCATGTGTGCCAATAGCTCCTGCCACGCGGGCTGCTGAGATAGATCAGCCACACGCCACACGGTTTCACTTTTCCTGATACCAGATCGTGGCTAAGGCTCCCGCACAAACATCGGCAAATTGGTAGGGATTGTCACTCCAGTTGGTGGAGAGAATCCCCGATTTCCCAAAAAGGCCTGGCCAGCCTTTGCGGGCAAAGAGGGTTACTTCTCTATAGCCACAGTTTTGAGACAGACATTGACCATTGAGAAGCTCGTCGGGAGTGCCCTTCACTCTTTTTCCCTTCCCCCAGGGCTCTAGCAGCCGGTTCACTCAGCCGAAGTCCAGGCCTGGCGAGGGCACTCTCTGCCAGATCCAGGATCTGGCGAAGCCACCAGGAGTCCGAGTGACGACTCGCGACCCCTGCGCATAGGCGAAACTTTTCTACCGAGTTTCATCCACTGGGACGCTGGATTGGATGGCTCCGTAGCTCCCTCCCTGTACCTTCCCAATGGGCAACTCAATGTCTCAAAACATGTCACCAGGCTCCCCACTGGGATGTCTCCTGGAAAATTCCAAATCTCTAAAACTAACACCTCAGCTAAAGACATCAAAATTGATACACCTTTGCAACAATGTTTGGACTCAATATCCACTAGATAATAACTCAAAATGGCCGAAAAATGGCACCCTAGACTCGTTAATTTTACGAGACCTCCACTCATACTGCCAACGATCTGGTAAATGGAAAGAGGTTCCCTATGTACAGGCATTTACCTACCTCCGTTCTAATCCTTCTCTGTGTTCTTCCTGTAATCCCACTCACCTCCTTTTAGCAATGAAGAAAACACCAGATGACACTACAGCTCTTGACCCAGCCAATGAGCCACCCCCACTTCGCCGCAAAACCCAGACTACTGTTTCCACTCCTCCACAGCCAGTGCCAGCTAGAGGCCACTCTGCCTTGGCACCTAGTTTTACTCCTCCCATTACTCGTTCCAAGGCCATGGCCAAACTTCCACCTGACTCTTCGTCACCAGAGACGCCAGGCCCAGCATCAGTCCTTCCACTAAGGGAGGTGGCTGGCGTCGACGGGCTAGTCCGTGTCCATGTTCCTTTCTCGCTAAATGAGGTCTCCCAAATAGAAAGCAGGCTGGGTTCCTATACCTCTAACCCATCTGCTTTTATTAAAGAATTCCAATACATTACCCAATCTTACAGTCTGACATTCCATGATGTACATATGATTCTTACTAATAATTTACTTCCTGAGGAACGCCGGCGAGTTTGGGAGCAGGCAAAAACGCATGCAGACGAAATCCATCAAACAGATACAACATACCCAATTGGATCTGAGGCAGTACCTGACCAAGATCCCCGATGGGATTACAATTCCACGAGTGGTATCTTGGCCAGAGACAGGTTCATAACCTGCCTCCTGGCCGGTCTCCGCAGAGCAGCCTTAAAACCGGTAAATTTTGAAAAGCTACAAGAGGTTTTCCAAGACAGACAAGAAAACCCATCCCAATTCCTAGAGCGCCTCACAAAGGCCCTGTTACAGTACACTAACTTAGATCCTGAAAACCCAGAAGGTAAACAACTGTTAATGACATATTTTTTTTCCCAGAGCTACCCCGACATAAGAGACAAGCTTAAACGGCTGGAGAGGGGGCCCCTAACTCCACAGGCAGAAGTCTTGGCGCTGGCCTTTAAAGTGTACCATGGGAGAGATGAAAAGGCTCGCAAACAAAAGTACCATATGCTGGCACAGGCTGTCCCACCAGCCACTGCTACAAACTCCCGGCCTCCGAGGGCAAAGGGACCACCGGCTCCCTGCTATAAGTGTGGTCAGAAAGGTCACTGGGCAAAAGCCTGCCCTAGCCCCCGCAAACCAAAGGGGCCATGTCCTAGATGCCATCGAGAGGGACACTGGGCTGTAGACTGCCCTTATGTCGCGCAAGACAGGGGGGCATCACACCCAAATAACTCTCCAGCCGATCTCCTAGGCTTGGCTATGGACGATTGACAGAGCCTGGGCTCCCTTGACCCGACCACTACCATTACAAACAGGGAGCCACGGGTAGCTATCATGGTATGTGGGCGGCCCATCTCCTTCCTCTTGGACACTGGGGCCACTTACTCGGTCCTGACGGAGTTTTGGGGACCCACTTCTCCCTCCCGTTTTCCTATTGTCGGGGTAGGAGGACAACCCTATCTCCCTCACCAAACCCCACCACTTAATTGTACCTTCAGGGGCATACCTCTCACCCATTCCTTTTTGGTAGTGCCTACATGTCCTGTCCCCTTATTGGGAAGAGACCTTCTAGTAAAGCTGGGAGCTTCCATTTCCTTTGCTCCCCCCACTCGCCTAAACCCAAGCTCGCCAGCAACCCCTCTGCTTCTCCTCCTAGCCAGCCAACCTACTGACACAAACATGCTGCTTCCTTTACCAGCTTCTCAGGTAGACCCCCAAGTCTGGGACGTCCAGAACCCCTCTGTTGCTAAACATCATTCTCCTGTTGTCGTCCAATTACTGGACCCTACCAGGTACATAACCCAAGCTCAGTACCCTCTCTCCCTCCAGAGCCTTAGGGGACTTAAACCTATCATTTCTGACCTCTTAAGGAAAAAACTTCTTCGCCCTACCTCTTCTCCTTTTAACACCCCTATACTAGCAGTTAAAAAGCCCAACGGAACCTATCGTCTGGTTCAAGACCTCAGGCGCATCAACTCTGCAGTGGTTCCCCTTCATCCTGTTGTGGCTAATCCTTATACTCTTCTTTCCACTATCCTCTCAGGGACCTCCCATTTCTCAGTCCTAGATCTCAAAGATGCGTTCTTCTCCATCCCTCTAGACGCACAGTCACAGGACATATTTGCCTTTACCTGGACAGATCCAGACACCCATTTCTCTACCCAGCTTACCTGGACTGTTCTACCTCAGGGGTTCCGAGACAGCCCACACTTGTTTGACCAGGCTCTGGCTTCTGATTTGTCATCTCTGCCTCCTCTCAGATCTAAGGTCATACTTTATGTAGATGACCTTCTTCTCTGTAGTCCTTCCTCAGAGATCAGCCAGGATGACACCTCCACTCTCCTAAACTTTCTTTCCAGTCGAGGCTACAGGGTCTCACCTTCCAAAGTCCAACTGTCCACTTCTCAGGTCACCTATCTGGGACTAACAATTACCCCAACCCACAAAGCTATTACCTTAGATAGAAAAAACCTAATTCAGTCCCTAACCGTTCCTTCTACAAAGGAAGAAATTTTATCATTCCTAGGGATAGCTAGCTTTCTACGCTCCTGGGTTCCTTCCTTTTCCCTCCTCTCTCGCCCCCTATATGAAGCAGCATCAGGTTCCATCCATGAACCTCCCCTCAAGCCTGTTACCAGGCCCTTTCGAAGGCTCCAACAGGCCCTCCTTAAGGCTCCGGCCTTACATCTCCCTGACCTGACTCGCCCCTTTTCCCTCTATGTAACTGAAAAGGAGGGATTTGCCCTTGGAGTCCTAGGTCACCAACTGGGGCCATCTTTTGCACCCGTAGCATATTTGTCAAAAAGACTAGATCTAACCGTCCAGGGATGGGCGCCCTGTATTCGCACCTTAGCAGCTGCTGAACTCCTCATTAGAGAGTCAAAAAAGCTAACCTTTGGTTCGCCCATAACTGTTTTCTCTTCTCATAACCTGTCGCAGCTCCTGACTTACAAAGGCCTACAGACCCTGCCCCCTTCCAGGGTTCTTTCTCTCCAGGTAGCACTAATCGAAGACTCTACGCTCACCTTCCAATCATGTCCACCTCTTAACATTTCCAGCCTTCTTCCTCCGCCAGATACTAACTACTCCCTGTCTCACTCTTGCACTGAAACTTTAGATGAACTATTACCTCATCCCTCACACATACAGGAGGGCACACTGCCTCAGGCTACCCACACCTGGTATACAGATGGCAGCTCCTTTCTACATGAAGGGCACAGAAGAGCTGGCTATGCCATAGTGTCAGACACAGAGGTGGTAGAGGCGCAGGCCCTCCCTGCTCATACCACCAATCAACAGGCTGAATTAATAGCCCTTACCCGTGCTTTTCAACTGGCACAGGGACAATCCCTCAATGTCTACACAGATTCTAAATATGCTTTTCATATCCTCCTGTCCCACGCTGCCATCTGGAAGGAACGTGGGCTACTTACAACAAAAGGAGGATCAGTAACTAATGCAAATCAAATTATGGCCATGCTAAAGGCTTCCCATCTCCCCACGGCTATTGGGATTATTCACTGCAGATCCCACCAGACCGATGATTCCATTGTTTCCAAGGGAAATAACCTGGCCGATGAGGCAGCTAGGGCTGCAGCCCTTAGGGGCTTAGGCTCGACTCACCCTCCCCAAGACATTCTTACACTGCAGCCCACAATCCCACCTTCACCCCCGGACATTCGCCAAACTCTGTCCTATCTTCATCAACTCTTCCATCCTAACAGCCAGGCCTTGTCCTATTTTGTTAAGACCCACTTGCAGCCTACCCCTGAAGACTTAAGTTTCTTAAAATCTATCACTGCTTCTTGCAAAATCTGCCAGGCGTCAGACCCTAGCTCAAAATATCGTAGTACTCCTTTTCCTACCCATCAAGCCCGAGGTTCTCTTCCTGGAACTGACTGGCAACTTGATTTTACCCACATGCCCACTGTCAAACGAGTCAGATACCTCCTGGTCTTGGTAGATACTTTCTCAGGGTGGGTAGAGGCATTTCCCACAACCAACAAGAGGGCTCAGACAGTCTCTGATCTCCTCCTCCGAGAGATAATTCCCCGATTTGGTGTCCCAGCTTCCTTGCAATCAGACAATGGTCCTGAGTTTACCTCTCAAATCTCTCAAAACCTGTCTAAGGCTCTAGACATCCCCTGGCATTTTCATATCCCCTACCACCCTCAATCTTCAGGGAAGGTAGAGAGAACTAACTGCTCTTTAAAAACCACCCTTGTCAAGCTGTCACAGAAACTTCACCTTGATTGGGTAAAACTCCTACCTCTGGCTCTTTTCAGACTACGAGCTCTTCCCAAGCGACCTCTTCAGGTCTCACCATTTGAACTCATGTATGGGCGTCCGGTCCTAACTCCTGGCCTCTCACCTAAATGCTCTCCCCTCCCAGACCATCTACTCACCCCGTTACTTTGCCACCTTCGCTCTCTCTTGTGGAACTTCGCTGACCACCATCTACCCCGACCACACACTGAACCTTGCCCACTGCCTGTAAACACTGGAGACCAAGTTCTTCTATCTCCTCCAGACAACCGGCCCTCATCACTCTCCCCTAAATGGCAGGGCCCTTTTAAAGTGATTCTCGCGACACCTACAGCAGCCAAACTGGAGGGACTCCCTCACTGGGTCCACCTGTCCCATCTCAAACCTTTTATTCCCCCACCTAAACATTCTTCATACACATCGACCCTAACAGGACCGTGCTCTGTCAAGCTCCAGAGGACGTCGAGACAACCCACCTTACCCTCGCTTCCAGAAAATGAGACCCCATCCTGCCAGCAACATTCAACACCACTGGATTAGACATGGGCTTCTTATCTTCCCTTTACTGTTTGTCTTTATCCAGGGAAGCCCATATATCTGGAGATTTGAGGTTCAAGAGACTTCTGCAGATAACAAACAGTCTTTCCAAATAGGTTCAGGAAACTGCTCTATGGCTGGATGTCAAGAACCGATTCAAATCGCTGTCGTCCCTGTGTCGGTCATCCCATCCAAGTACTATGATCTCTTTACCTGCTTTCTCTTTGACCAGACAGCAGATGTTTGTAAGAAATGGCCAGATAAATATGGAGGTTGCCCATATTGGTCTTGCCAGATACACATGCTAGGATCACGGCCCCACCACTTCTTCTACCAACAGCACAAGAAGCTCTTTTTCTACATAGAAGATCCATGGGATCCCAGGTGGGAGACTGGAGTTGTCGGTAAGCTCTACCGTAAAAACCAACCAGGATCCCCAGTGAGTACTATCAAAATTCAGAGAAAATATGTTTCAATTGCCCAACCCCTAGATATAGAAGGGGTAGGAAAAATAATCAAACACTCCTCTGAGGTCCTTACTTCCTTAACATCCCCCCTCATAAATGGCACCAGCTTGTCCTTCCGCCTTTTGCTTCAGACTTTGACATTAGCATACAAGCTCCTTAATATCACCCGACCTGGTCGTTTTAAAGACTGCTGGCTATGTGTTCCTCCTGGAACAAACTCACAATTGCCGCTCACAGCTTCTCCAGTAATGTTGCCCAATAACCTTACCTCACCCTTCGTCAGCTGTCCCGACTCTGATGTTGCCATGACCCCTTACCTCTCCTCTATCTCTCTTCTTGGCATGGCAAACTGTTTTAAGGCATCTGGGACACATCCTGTAGGAATGTTAGGCTCCTTAGACTGCAATATGACCACAACCCTTGATACCCCATCTCTGCCACAGTGCCCAGTGATCCAAAATACATCAATCCTCTGTGGCACGCAGGCATATCATCGTTTACCTGGCAGCTGGTCAGGAAGCTGCACTTTGGTTCTCCTTTTCCCCGAACTAGGAGTAATCCAGGGAAACGAGCCCCTGCCAATCCCAGTCATCAATATGATAGCCGCCCGACATAAGAGAGCAGTTCAGGTCGTGCCACTTTTGGTAGCTGCAGGAATAGCAGTAGGAACTAGCACTGGGATAGCAGGAATAACTACTTCCATGACCAAATATAATGAGATCACTTCCACCCTCAACAACAGGTTTCAAGAAGTGTCTGAAACTCTGCTCACCATCCAAAAACAGATAGATTCCCTGGCAGCTGTGGTTCTTCAAAACCGACGGGGGCTGGACCTTCTAACAGCTAAAGAAGGTGGCCTTTGTCTGTTCCTCCAAGAAGAATGCTGCTTCTATGTCAACCAATCCGGGATAGTGAGAGATAAGATCCAAGAGCTACAATCTGACATACAAAATTCCAGGGAACGTGAGACCTCCAGTTTCTGGACCTTCGAAAACCCTATATGGAAGTGGATACTCCCCTTCATAACCCCTCTTCTAGTCATCTTTCTAGCATTACTATTTGCTCCCTGCCTTATCAATCTTGTCTCTACATTCCTTCAACGACAGATACAAAAAATTTCTAACCAAACCATTAATCAGTTCCTGTTGCAGGACTACAAGCCATTGCCTATAGAAAATCCTGATGTTAATGATTACCAAGTGGAACCCGATGGCGAAAACCAGCTACACCCCTACGACGCCCCAAGACAGCAGGAAGCAGTTTAAGAGACCCGACGCCCCTATTCCCTTTTCACCATCGGCTTCCCTACCCTCCCCTTTTCTCTCTTTTTATATAAGAAAAAAGGGAGGAATGTTGGCATTAGGATAGCCCCCTCCCCCAGCAATGGCTCCACCCACAGGTGACAGGAACCTAGCACATCAATTGCCATGGAAACAGCCAAAGCATTCCCAGAAGACATCAGTTCTAAATCCCATCTCCACCTGGGTGCAAGTGACGTCACTACCCCTACAAAAGACCGAAACCCTTTCTCCTCTCTCTCTTTCCTCTTCCTCTCTTCGCCCGGCCTTGACCCCTGCCCTATCCCGTTCTATTAAACCTCTCCACGTGGAACCGTGTTTGGTGTGGTCTGTCTGGGCCTAGGCGAGAAATCTAATTTACAACACTGCACACCAAGGCATGCACAGCACCCAAATAGCTCAGGCCCCAGTGACCTACCCTGGACACTCGAAACTTCAGGGCAGGCAGTGTCACTAAGTATATTAATGTGGCTTTGAGAAGCTGGTTACACAGATAAATCATAGAGATCCCAGAAGATCTGGCAGGCTCCGACTCCATTGCCCATTGGATATTTCAGCCCTTTTCCGTTCGAGGCACCAGAGCTCGAGTGAGACACACCACAGTCTCCACAAACCCCAAACTGTGTGGCGTCTTGTGTGTAACATGTGGAAAGGCTGTAGGAAGTGCAGGAGCCTGGAAGTCAGCCTGGTTCCATCCTTAGAAGTGCCAAACCTTTTCTGATGCTTGCTAACTCCTGAACCTCCCTTTCTGAACCCACCCAACCCACGTGCTGTTTCTGTCACTCATTCTGGTCTGACGTCAAAAGGTCTGAGCTTGCCTGGTTACAGAGTAGCAGGTACCCGCTCACTTTCCATTTGGGTGGTGTGCGGATGACTAAGTCTCACAGCGACTACCCCAAATGAGAAGGTTTTATGTTGTGTGTGACTGGCCGCAAGGCTGCCAGCCTGATTCTGGGCTATTGCGCGCTATGTGCGGTGGATAAGAAGAAGCCCCGACAGGGCCCGAGTTTTTGGGAAAGGATGAATTCCTTGGTGTACGATTCATCCTGTACCACTGGGTTCTATGGCACCCCCAGAAGGCTGTGTGGTTCCAGATTACATAAACCTTCAGGAACCAGGAGGCTCCCTCCTCGGAGAACATATCCCGCTCACTCCACGGCCTCAACCGTGAGAATGTCGGAGGCAGAAAATGTACCGAATTCGGGCCACCTGCTTTATACAAAGACAACTGAGGTGAGAGAAAAAGAATTTAAAGAAGGGAGAACAGAGAAGAAAATAACAAATGAAGAAATGGCCAGGAAGAGGGAGGAAGAGGAGGAGGAGGAAGGGGAGAAAGAAGGAAGAGAAGGAAGAGGAGAAGGAGGCAGCAGGAGAGGAGGGGGGAAAGAATGAAAAGAGGAAAATGAAGAGCAGGAAAGGCAGGAGAAATGTGATAAAGACAAGGCAGGAGACCAGAAGGCCACTTCTCCAGGAGACTGAAGGCCAAGACTGTAAGAAAAAATGGATACTAGGCAGCTACATGCAAGGAGCAACACCTACAATGGTGGCTCCCACAGAAGGAATGATTTCTACAAGGCAGAGTTACAGGCCCCCCCCTGTGGCTTTAGTTCCTCTAGCCCTAGCAGCCATGACAGTGACAATTCTGCTCTTGGGCTGGCTGATGAGGGTACATGGAGGTGCCCTCAGTCAGATTTGTCTAGCTGTGCCACACTTCAGAAGACTTCTCTGAAGAAAGAAGTCAAGGAAACTGCTCTTCTGGACTGTGCACCTTCCCAAGAACCTAGGAAAGAGGAGAAACTAGGAGGGACGCCCCAGGTTACTGTTGTACTGAGGAGCCCTGCTGATCCTGTGGCTGCATTGAAAAAAGCTGCAAAATGAGCCAGTCTGGAGCGTTGCTTTCCACCCTCAAGGCCACCCCCACAGGAGGGGCTCTTAAAACTACTATGTGATCAACAAAACCTGCCCCCACGCCTGAAGATTCCCATACTGGACACACCGAAAAATAACACACCATGAAGAGGAAGAAGATCAACAAGAGAATGGAGAGGGAG
This sequence comes from Micromys minutus, assembly GCF_963924665.1. NCBI lineage: Eukaryota > Metazoa > Chordata > Mammalia > Rodentia > Muridae > Micromys > Micromys minutus. The sequence goes on along the minus strand of NC_137959.1, from coordinate 5,935,777 downwards.
AAGAAATATAAGAGGAAGCAGAGGCGTCAAGCCGTCCAGATCTCGGCTGATAAAACCCAGGTAATAGCTGCTGGGACTGCCCCTCAGCCTGTCCTGCCAAGGCCCCCATCTGCCTCAGTGTCTACAGTCTCTGGGGTTTCCAGCCTGGGTCATCATCCCGCCACCACTCCCTTGTTATGCCAGGCTGCTGGGCCTCCAATCCCGGAATCTGTCCCTTCACTTTCCCTCACGCCAAGAATACCCACAATCCCCATTTCTCCTTCATCTGTCCCTACTGACTCTCTTCTTTTCTTTCAGGCCAAGCCCTGTGTGGTGACTCCAGCTGATGGCAGCAAGAAAGACCCTACCGATTTGTCCCCTGCCACTTCTCACCTCCCCAGGTCTGGTGTTTTGTCTTTCAATCCCCCCTCTTACAGGAGGGAGTCCGCAGTGTCAAAAAACATAACTAGACACCCTCCTCTCCCATCCTCTGTGGCTCTTCTGTCCACTTACCCCAGAAAACCTCCCACAATGTTTTCTTTCGAGTCAATCCATGCCTGTGAAGACAAGTGTTGGGAATCATCTCCATTGCCTGAAGAGATACTGGACATGGATACCACACCCCCTTCTGAAGTAGCTATTGTGAGCTCACCCACAGTAACATGCCGCCTTTTTCCTTACACCCAGGACGTTGAGTTCATGGATAACACTCTACCATGGGAAGGGAAGGGAAGACCCTAGGAGCGGCGTACATAGTCCTCCTCACATTGTCTTCCCCCTCAAGAACACTTTCTGCCACCTCCAAGTGGACAGAACAACTTTTGCTATTAACAGAACCAATCACATAAACATTTACAAAATCTGATATTTACCTCTGCCATGGCCCAAAGGCCTACCAGTTGATTAATGTTGTTACTATGAATTTAATTTGAATCTGTGGGGCACACTAATTATTTACTTGAGTAGTATTTTTCATAGTTAATCTGTTAGTATTCTTATTAAATTTGTTCTCATGTTTATTGTGTTTGTGTTGCTCTTGGTTATTCATTAAAAATATTGTTGGGGATTGATATCCTTGTAAATGACTTTTTATTGTTGGTGAACCTGAGTTTCAGTCACACATGTTTTATCTTTCAGTAATACCCATGTGATTCTCTACTAAAATGGAGAGCAGAGTTTGGGGAGAATAAGTTCTACTCAACCAATGATGAATTTTCTGGAGGTTTCTGTCATCACAGGTTTCATTGTTTATTTGGCTACTGTTCTCTGCCCACCTCCAGTATCTCTTAGACTTGTTTCCTAAGCCATCCAAAACCAGAAATTCTATCTATTTCTATTTTTTTAATACAATCCTTCGTGTTTCTACCCCCCAAAATTAATTATATGATGAGATAGACACCAGTGTTATAGTCTGTGTGTGTAACTTTGCAAATTTTCAATTAGTACCAGTTTAAGGAACAAATGCCCATTTGGGTCAGTGTTCTTACATGTTTCTGTGCACTGGGGGGTCCACGTTTATATGCTTTCATCTCAAAGTGAGGGTACACAAAGGGTAGCAGAAGGAAGTGGTATAGGAAACTACCTTCATGGGAGCCAGGAACCCAGAACAATCAAGAAGAGCTTGGGTCAAGATAGTTCCCTCAAAAGTACAACCTCTGACATCTTGGGGTGCCCACACCACAAATAACTACTCTGAATTGGGTGAAGGTATAAGGGTTTAAAAAAAGACACAACTCAATTATTCCTGTTTCCAGAAAATGCTTTACTACATCTTCCACAACTCCAACTGATTCCAGCTCCCCAGTATATTCATTTGCAAAGGTAGTTACAAAGGCAGTATGAAAATTCCCTAGCTGCTGGTTGGAGGCCTCACTTCCTGGGTTGAAGTCTATTTCCTGAGGTAGCCAAAAGCAGGAACAGAAATAGGTTTGGAGTAGACTTATGACTGGTCATTAGTATTACAAAGGAAGGGGTGTTGATTTCCCAAAGACAAGGCATGCAAGTGGGTAGTTCAGCTAACCCTTAGCAGAGGGGGGTTGGGCATAACTCTCAACGTTTTTCCCAAAATTATTTTTTAGTATTAGGTATCTGTCTTAGGCATCCATGGACATCAGCACTTGCCTTACCTATCTTTGAAACCCCCCCAGCCCCGTGAATCCCCAGCCCCGTGAACTCTCTTTCTCAGGTCCACAAGCACCCCTATGAGTTTTTTCATCTCTAGCCACCTATCTTATTTATGTTCTATTTAGCTCAAGCTGTAGGGTTGCTTACTGATAGTTTGTCAGCTGACAGCTTGCCTCTGGGCTTGTCTTTTGCCGAAGCAACATAAGGTAGTGTGCACACCAAGGCTGCTTTCAGGGCTAATATGCCCAGAGCAGTTCCAATAGTATGTTGCCCTGAAGTGAGGTTACATGAAAGGGTAGCAGAAGGAAGTGGTATAGGGAACTTCTACCTTCATGGGAGCCCTGAACCCAGAAAGATCAAGAAGAGCTTAGGTCAAGATAGTTCTCACAAAAGTACATCCTGATACCTACTTTCTCCACAATAGGCAGCATCTCCAGATGTTCATTTCTTCTACCTCCCAGAGTACCATGAACTGGAGGTAGAACAAACCTCCAAGCCTGTAAAAATATTTCCTATGCAAACTTGTGTTTTGGAAACACTGCCTGTTTAGAATCTATTAAGCTTAAATGGGGTCGTAAAAGTGGGCCTCTAATACAGTGGTGCCCTTATGAGAAATTAGCAGAAATTAGCAGAATTGGTTTCCTTTTTTCTTAGTTCTAGAATGATAGAGAAGAAAAGGCATGATTAGAATTGATACCCATTAGGAGGGAAGCCTCATCAGAATGCAAAACCAAGCAAACCTTCATTCTGGACATGCAGCCTTCATGCGTGTTGGAAAATAAATGTCTGTCATTCGGGACACTTGGTCTGGGGCATTTTGATAGGGGGCCTCTGACAACTTACACACTAGTCCAAGAAACAAGGGTCAGAATTTTTATCTGAGAGAATGGTGGAAATGACTTTTATTACTCTCTCCCATCCCAGTCCACCAACATCACCATGGTATCCATGGAAATGATGGATTACAGCAGCAGGCTCAGGGTCAGAAGCTTCATCCTCATGCTGTGGAGCGGGCTTTCTGACTGGCTATCATCTCAAGGTTGTGGGGATTGTCCCCTTGGCTTTTCCCCGTCCCCTACTCTCTCCATTGTTCTCTCTTCATTTCACCCCTTCTCTAAATGGTTTTCTGTCATGATACAGGCAGTATCAATTATGAAACAGAATAGAGAAATTACAGCCCGATTCTATTTCTGAATAGAATCCACCCAGGACCCTGAGAGATCCCAAGCAGGGATCCAATAAAGTTATATCTTAACTCCTAGGACCACTTCCAGTTATGCACATGTATACAGGTGGTGGTCATAGCAGAAATCCTGATAAATCCATCATCCTAGTAACTGTCAATGAACCCCTGCAAAAGTTAGGTGTCTGCTATGTACATAGAGATATTGCAACAACAATCTGGTCCTCTATGGAAGGAAAAGATCCAAAGACACAAAGTGCTGTTGTGAAGGTTTCAGAGAGAGTTTAGAAGACAATGGCCATTGAACAATGAGAGTATTTGTGGCAGAGAATGTAGAGATATAGACCAGTACAACATGTTCCAGAAACAGCCAGAGAGAGAGCTTTCCTCCCATGGAGGAGCCATGGAGGCCCATTGGCACCTGGACTTTAAAATGCCAATTACATGTGGAAAGTATTGTCCCCAGGTCACTTCTGCTGGCACAATTTTTCAAACCAGAAGGCACACGCAGATTTTCTTGAAGATATTTATGCCTGAAGTGAAAACGAATTTGCTTTGGACAAGAGATCCGCTTATGTATACAAAACACAGAATCTGTTAGCAGCAAGCCAATCAAAGACAGAGTTATCTGGGGAAAGGCAACTTGTGTTTCAGGATACTGAGTCATGGTTTGTGCCAAATTCGGAAGCAAATGTCTTGCAAAGTCCACAGAGACAGAATCTATAAACATTATATGGCTAAGGATTTAACAATTGGAGTAATCAAATAAAATTCTAAGCTTAGGGGTGAGAATCAGATAGTGGTTTGATATTATTGGATAACATGTGGTTGAGGGAGAGTTAAGTGAAACTGACAAGAAGCAGGCAGATAAATTGAACCCCTCAAAGTCTATATGTTGAAGTCCTGATCCATGGTGTCTCAGGATGTGACTGTACTTAATGCAGACCTTTTGGAAAAAGTAACTAGGCTGAAACAGGGCAGAAATGAGTGGGCACTTATCCAGCATGACTGGTGCTCCCCCAGGAAGAGGAGGCTAGGGCACAGGCTCATACAGGGAACACTGTGTGAAGACAGGGCAGATGGTCATCTCCAAGCCAAGAGGGGTGTTCTTAGAGTGAATCATCCCCCCACCCCTTTCTTTATCTCAGAGTTTTGTTTTCCATAACTATGTGAAACTAAATTTTGGTTGTTTGAGATACCCATCTTTGGTGCTTTGTTATATAGTATCTCTTGCAAAGGAATGCAGTTGTGTGTGTGGGGGGAGGGGCTCTCCAAACCATAAAGATTACTGAATGTTATATATTGAGTGCTCTGATGTACCACTCAGTGCATCCTTCAGGATCGATGACTTTGTTTCCCCAGCTGCTGAAAATGCTTCTCCCAGAGACCTGAGCTGTCTTTTCCCCTCCTCAAGATGGTTAAAAGAGCTGTGCTCCATGGGGAGCCTGCTTGTAAGACTTGTAGACAGAACCTTACAATGCTTTGTTCCTTCCGTCAAATCTGATCAGATGTGTCAAGTTCCCCAACAGGTGGCTGACACCTTTGTTGAGATTTGATGATGCTCAACCCATTTTCCTTGAGATTTAACCCATTTCCCTTCAAATATTTCCCCCCACATGCTGTCTTTTGTCTTATGATCTGGACCTGGAGATCACAGCCTGCAATACTTTGTAAAGAAATTGGGTTTTATTAGGACAGAGCCCGAAACCTATTGAAACAGTATATTTGCAGGTGGCAGTCTTTATAGTAGGGCTGGTTTAAAGGGTTAAGCTCAAGAAGGCCACATTGGATACATGTAGGTCAATTTAATACCAGGACAGGAAGTAAGAGGAGAAGTGACAGTGGCGAGGCTGCTGGTGGTTGTTCACAGGGCTTCTCTTAACTCCTCTCTTTCCCCCAGAGCTCAGAAGCATCTCGGCCAGCTTGAGGAATGCATGGTCCTGGCTTGACTTGACATTCCCTTCTTTAAAAAGCAAACAAGCAAAGACATTTGGAGGAAGCCCATGTCGGTTCTACTTTTGGATATTCAAGAAGAACCAATTAAGAACACAGGTGAGTACAGCATGCGGTGCTTGATGCTGCAGTCCGCTCTCACAAATCTAGAGAGATCGGAGAATAACATGTGTGCTTTGTCCGCATACTGTGCAGGGGCCTCTTGAGTTTAACCTGCCTGGATGCAAGCCACACAGCAGCCCTGGCTGCCTGCGCCCCTCCTCCATACTGTGACACAGTGGCCCCCGAGCACTAGCTCGTACCTTCCTGTTTCATGACCTTAATTTCTACAAGCACTGTTTCAAAAAAAAAAAAAAAAAAAAAAAAAAAAAAAAAAAAAAAAAAATCTCTGACAGCCCCTCCCAGGCTGGGTCAGGTGGATTTTTTTTTTCTGTATGTATTTTTATCATATCTTTATATTTTACAGCCAGACCATAAATTCCAGGATGGCAGAAACTATATTTTCTTCAAGAGATGGGGCATAATAAAAGGTCCCTACTCTATTTTTCTCATTCAGGGTTCTGATCATCAGAGAATATATACACAAAGAAGAGCCTGCTGCATAAGGATCTCTTTTAGCTGCTTTAATGATGCTGTAAAATGCCCAAGCCATCAAACCTGGATTGTGGTAACTGTGCTGAAGGGTGTGGTTTGTATCTGAGCTGGACTGATATCTTTTTCTTGTTATCTTACATTTCCACCTCAAGGTAAGCAAACGAGGGAGAAATTATGAGCTATGCATCATGCTTTGCAAAGTAGACCCTGAACCCCTATAGCCATCCAACCTCGTGGAACAGAATGGCTGGCCTGCCTACACTAACCACTCCAGTCACTGGAGGGTAAAGAGAAGAGTGAGGGTAGAGCTGAAAAGGCTGAGCAGGCATCTTCCCTAATAGGGCTGTGATAGAGAAGCAGGAATGAAAAGGAGGATGTAGGACATAAGGACCTGAAAGCCAAAGAGGAGAGGGGAATTCTTCTTGACAGTATTTCTGCTTTCGACGGAAATGTCACACGTGGAATTTAGACTAACCAGTTAGAGAGGCCTTGTTAATCTTTTTCATAATTGCAGAACAGAGACGTTGGAGAAAGAACAACAGGTCCGTCCTCCATGCCACCTCCCTATATAAGGGAGTAGACGAAAATACAGCAAAATTCCCATTCTCATAGGACGAAGGGGGAAGACCACATATGGGTTGCCATCTAAGTGTCCTGGTCTTTGTGTCCCCAGTGACTAAAAGATGGTCCCAAAGCAGGTGCTTGCAAGTGCCTAGGGACAGAATAGGCAAACAAAGAACTGAACTGATGAAAAGTAACATCAGCTAACAGATTTACGTTTCTCCCAGTTGCTATTGATATTTTGGGGTCATTATATTCATAAGCTATTGTCAGCCTCACACATCTGCCACTGAAAGCCCCCTAGGATCTGCCACAAAGGTGTATCCTATCTAAGATGAGTTACTATCAGGGAGGTGATGGGGTGAATAGAGGCTTCTAGTTACCTTGATGAAGTGAGCTCTGTTTGGGGGCAGTTGATCTTGCTATCTGACAGATGCAAGTCTGGTGAATGCTTGGGTCCATGGCTGAATGAAAACTGATGATGAGTTGTGGTCCCCAGAAAGCAGATGGGGGCTCAGAATCCAACTCTCATCTCCGTGGATGACCTGACAAAGAAGTGGAGGTCAAGACTCCACTGACTGAGTTGATTCACCCAGACAAGGATTAAGAATGGAGCTCCTGAAAAGCAAGCCCACTTTTTGGAATCCTCAGTATTTAGCAAGCACACATGATCCCTATTCTTGATTGGGCGGCTTTGGTATAAGGTCTCACTACATCAGGAGGCAGAGCTCTTTACTGTGGTGCAGAAGATGCTAGAATATACTGCTGACATTGGTGTGGGCCTGTTTTGTTTTTTCCAGATGTGGGAAGTAACATTGTGCAGACATTTTTCATTGTAACATTGTCAGCCCATTTAAGGATAACTTGAAAAGCAGCTTGTTAAGGTAATTTCTTTCCTTGGCATGGCCTATAAAAGGATTAATAAGAAATGTCTCAACTCAGGCTGGTACTGGAGGGTCATTCTAACTCCACTGCTCCCTAGAGTGTCATTTGAACCCGCTGTTGGTTATCACACCTGCACATTTTTTTTGCTGCCTGTCTCTTCTCTTGCCTCGCTTTCCCATCTTATAGTGAAGATATTTGTGCATCCCACAAGCTAAATACATTATTGCCTGGAACGCTCCCCTTTGTAGGAAGTGTTTTAACCCGGCATGAGAAGAGCCAGGAGTGAGTTAAGTCATGTAGGGGTTGATGGTAGGAAAGAAAGAACCTGCTTTGATGATGCTGATGGCATCTCATTCCAGTGATGTTCTGAAGGGATGCTCTCATGTGGTACAGATGATGGTTATTCCACAGTATCTGGCTTATGTCATACAAAGTGACCAGCCAAAAATCTGGCCACTCTCAGGAAACTTTTTATTTTTATCAGATGCCCATCAATCAGTAGATATTTCTGGGGAGCTTCGTGGATAGTATTTGTAAATTTAGAGGATAGGAATTGCCAGAATGTCACCCACTGGCAGGACCTACAATGGATTTGAGCCAAACCCCATCTGGAGACAAGGGCTCTAAACTGCAGGCTTTGTCTGGTTGTCCTGTGTAAGTTCTTTCCTCCAAGTCAATAAATCCGAAAAACAAAGAACAGATTTTCTACCTCTCTGACTTAACACAGGAATTGGGGAGGGGGAGGGAAACACAGCCTTCACCAAAACAAAAACCTAGAAAATTCACATTTCGTCTGTCTTCTCTCTATCATTTGCAGCTCCTGGGTACCAACTCCACTCCTCATGCATCAATTTCTTATAACTCTTTTGAGCATCACCCATGTGTCATGCATGATGCTAGGCAGTGCAGAAATAGGTATCAGAAAAGCACAGTCCCACTCCTGGGTACCTCTGAGTTTCATGTGGAAGGTAGACACAAAATAATAGACATGACAAGGTATTGGATTTTCTGAAAGGGCTAAAGAATGCTGGGGACGGGGAGGTGACACAGTTCCAAGTAAGGAGTTTATGTGACACAGATTTAAGGAAAGGCCACACAATTCCACAGTTTTGTTCACCAGACAAAGAAGCCAAGCTGTGACCCATTGATCTCTGTTTCCCAATAACCTATGGATTCACATAAAAGGAAGCCTTAGGGATCATGCATGCTACCTCAGCATTTGCCACGACCAAAGCCAGATCGGAGAGTCCTCCCTCTCTGAATACAAGGTGAATATGTGGGACTTAAAGATGCCGATGAGACTGTAGACAACAGTGAATCAAAAACGAGACCAATTCCTCTGGCATACCCCTAGTTATTGAGGAGCACACTAAAACGCTGTCTAGTTGCTGGCTCCTACACTGTTAGTGAGGTAAGTCAGAATTTCTGATGCTAAAGGTTTGTATTAACTGAAATTGGCAATCAATAAAATCTACAGCCACCCCACACTGGTCAATATAAAGTCACATGAAGTTGGACAACCTTAATTTAGTGAGAGTGATTCGTCACTTGAAATAAATCACTATTGGCCCCAGAAGTAAGAAACTAGTATGTTACTTGAGAGTCAGGCTGCCTGAGGAGGGGGCACCATTGATGTCATTGTATACACAGAATGGAGCCCCCAGTAGTCGCCCTAAGCAGCAAAGCTGTTACTGAGCTACATTTCTAGGTATCATTGCAATGGAAGATGTATTAAGTGTAAGTACATTTAGTGTACCAGAACACAAGAGCTGATTAGCTAGTGAAGAAAGTATCAGGAATTTCATTAAATACAGTATGTTTTCGTCCTCCTATTGGCCTAAGTGTTACCATTAGTATCCACACCCACACAAAATGCAGATGGAGATCTAAAATGAAGTTTGAAAATAGAGTTCCTCAAGCTTCTAGGTTCCCATGCCAACGGTGCACTTCCGATGTTTCTTGGAGTCTGAGTGCTTGGGAAACATTTTGTTCTTAGCTCTTCCATGAAGTCCTCAAACACATGGCTGACACTTTGTACTTTACAGAGAAGACGGTTCTTCACTGAAAGAAAGCAACTTTGGTGAGACATCTGGTGATGGGCAGCTGTGCCGCTGAAAAGCATCTGTGTTCTTCCTCCAGGTGATGTCTGCCTTCTGTGGAGTTTCTCCCCTGTAACAGAGTTTTTCCTTTCCTCTGGTTCAAGGTCTTGTCCTGAAAACTAACTCAAATCTTTCCCCCTCCCTTGCTTTCCAACCTACTGCTTTTTCTTCTCCTCCCATTTATTTTGTCCAATAAAAAATTGTTTTGCTTCATGAAATGTTATTCCAACCATGTGCAGTTAATAACACCATCCCTCCCCCCCCAGGTTCATGGTATGACAATATTACACGGGACTGTGGTTTGATGACCAGCCCTCTACTCTATTATACCATTGTCACGAGTTCTGGGTCCAGGTCACTTGAGCTTGATTTGGTTCTTCTATTTTTAGCTACAGGAGACTGTGCAAGTCATTATTTTTGTGCCTCAGTTTCCCTGTATGTGAAATCAGGAAATAGTAACAATTTTTTGACTAACAAAGGAAGCTTAGTCACTTCTTAACAAATGCTGATTTGATTCTTGCTCCTGTCGCAATCATAGGTACCGTCAACTGTGACTGCTCCAGACCAAGTGCCAGTACCTTAAAGATGGAACATGTGCTCGGTGGTGGCTTAAGGACACACGGCTAGATCAGATTTTTTGCTGCCTACTGCCCTACCCACCCTTAAGCTTCTTAAAGTGACTTGTATCCTTTGGTCTTTCAATACTGAACCTCTTTCCTCCTCATCAAACATTCTCTCTATTGAAACCTCCCCTGAAAATTGTTAGAGACATGCAAATTTCCAGACACACTGGTCTCATACCAGCCTCGAAATCTACATTCTTCCATCTCCCTCTTGTGTGGCCTATGCGAACTCCTCAAGCAGTCTTCCAAGCCACATCTAAGCTTTCTTGCTCCTCTCCCACTCATTCACCCACTTGAAAGCAAACTTCCCCTTTAATGCCTCGGTCTCCTTTTCCTTTGCTTCAATCTGTTACTAGTCTTGTGTTTGGAGTTCAAGAATGATCTCCATGTAGGTGGTCTCCACATCTTCCTTACCAGCCCTGATCCTTGAAAACATAGGTCTCACAGCCCTCTGAGCACCCCAACATGAATGCCTTAAATTCACTAGTACAGTGGGTGAAATAAAACTCTTGATATTCTGCCATAAATACTGTTTTTCAGAACCCAGGACGATCCGGCTTCTTCAGGAAACGACATCAAAGGAGGAGTCTAGCGTTTGAAGGAGCACGTAATGACATCAATCACTGGAATACTGACTCCCCTGTAAGCCTGACCCTGGTGGTGGCTGACGACCGGAAGGGCATTTGTTAGTAGCACGAAGGACCAGTTCGTTTTCTGTTATGCTAGAGCCAGAAGCTAAGCTTCATGGGCTGAGTCTGTCACACATGCCTCGGTTTTACCACCAAATCCTTTCATCCTAGGTAGTGTGTTGATAACTTAGCTAGAGGAATCGGGCCCATCACTAGGAAGGGTGTAAGAGTTTGCAAGTTGTGACAGGCTCCTGGGCAAGAACGTCTCAGTTTCCCAACTTCCTTTAAATTAGGTGGCTGTCCTTTCCAAATACTTAGAAATGAAAAACTTCCAATTTTTTTTTCTGTCCGTTGGTTGCTTTTATATTTTTGTTCTTTCTACCTGTTCTTTCCACATTCATCTTTCTATTTTCCTCCTCAAAAAAAAAATTTTTTTTAAATTCTACTGGAACTTGAATTCAGGGCCGCATACATGCTTGTCAACTACTTTATATCCCCAGCACTCTTTGCTTTTATTTAGACATGGGGTCTTACTAAGTTGTCCACGCTAGCTTTGAACTCGCTGTAGTCTAGACAGACCTTGAACTTGGGTTCTTCCTGTCTTGGCCTCCCAGGTATCTGAGAGTGTCAGTCAGGACTACCAGGCCAGGCTTCCTTTCTCAGCTCATGCCCAGCTTTTCCTAACTCACTTTTAAAGAGCCTTCTGCACCCATCTACTTCTAACCCGTGAGTCAGCCTCTTAAATAATGTTTCTTTCCCCCCCCATCTTTTTTTCCCCAGCCAGTTAATTATTGGCATTTAGAAACAACTAATTTTTAAAGTTGACTTTTATAGTGTGTCATTTACTAAATTTGTTTGTTAAATATAAGTTTTTTTGTAATGGAGCCTTCAAGGTTTTAAACACATATGATCTAGTTACCTATAAATGGAGATAATTTTACTTCTTTTATGACTTGGGTAAGTCTTATTTTTTATCTTGTGTAAATCATTTGACTAGAGTATCCAGAAATATTTGAATAAAAGTGACAATATTTGATAAGAAATATTAGACACAAAATAATCCCAAGGCGCGAGTGCACGCGCACACACACACATACACACCCACACCCACACCCACAATAATCTCTGCTGCCTAGAGACAATTGTTAAAGTACCCATATACTATTGGAAACAATCTACAGGTTTAAAGGAATCTCTGGGAGATCCCTAAGGTTTCTTTGTGCAGAAATAGGAAACAATATGAAACCACAGAAGACCTGAAATAGGTGAAGCAGTTTAAGTAAATAAAACTAGGAGCATCCCTCCTGGTTTTAGAGTAGATCACAAAGTTACAGTGTGCAAAACAGGATGGCTCTGCCATCAAAACTGACTCTTTAAACTGAAGTGGCACAGTGAATTCTCAGATATGTGTTCAGTTACATCCCACAGGAGTGCCAACAGTACACCATGGAGAAAGCATTGCCTTAAGTGAACAACTTGACACACAAGCAAAAGAATGCAAATAGACTTTTACTTTACATCACACAGAAATGTCAAAGCAAAATGAAGAAAAGCTTAAACTTAAAACTCAAAACCAGGGGCTGGGGAGATGACTCTGTGAGTAAGTGCTTGCTGCATAAGCTTATGGACCCGAGTTTGAATCGGCAGCGGCCCCTACTGAGACAGGTAGGCAGAACAGCCAATGTCTCTCCTCCAGCCCTAAGGGGTTGAGACCCTGGGAGCTCACTGGCCAGTTAGTTACCCTAGCTAAGATGGTGAGCTTTTGTTTCCGTTCAGGAAGAGACTCTAACACACGGGAATGATGTTGAGAATAATAGAGGAAGAAACCTGATGGTCCTCCTCTGGTCTCTGTGTGTACAGGCATGTAATAAACATACATACTTGCATGCATGCAATCATGCAGTCCACACACACACACACACACACACACACACACACACACAGAGAGAGAGAGAGAGAGAGAGAGAGAGACAGAGAGACAGAGAGACAGAGCGACAGACAGACTCTAAACTACAAGCCTTTAGAATAAGATAGAGCAAATCCAAATCCCCTGTTGTTCATTTCAGCAATGATTTCTTAATATGACATCCAAATCACACAGACAATTAGAATCAGAGTAAAGTTGGAAGCACACCACTTTAAAGTCTTCAGCGCAGCAAGGGAAATGGCCAGCAGAGTGAAGAGGTAACCTATGGGCTTGCAGAAAGGATTTTCAAATTTGCATCTCATACGGGTTTAAGTTCTGAAATGCATAAGGAACCCCTACAACCCAAATTTTAGAAGTTTAAGACAAATAAATAAAGGGCTCCAGCATTTCCTCAGAGAAGACATAAAAATTGACAATATGTATATCTAAAAGTTTTAACATTCACCACACATCAGGGAAAAAAATCAAAATATCAGATGCGAATGGATGGCACCAAAAGGAAAAAGTCTAAGTGAGAACATGGTTTTAGAAAGAATGGGGTTCTTTCATAAAATGTGTGAGTATATATACATATATAGAGATAGATAGATAGATAGATAGATAGATAGATAGATAGATAGATAGATAGAAAGAAAGATAGACAGACAGACAGTGTGGAGGTTCTTCAAAACATTAAGAATAGAACACCATGTAACCCATAATTCTTCTTGTGTGTCTACGGCTGAAGGATGTAAGTGTGACACATTGAAGAGTTCATCTGCACTTTTGTATTCACTTCAGCGATATTCATGGCAGCTACATTGTAAAATCAACCTGTGCCCATCAGAGGATGCCTGGTGGGTGGACGAAGGGATGGAACTAGAGAAACTAATGCATGGAAATGAGCCAGGGACCGAAAGAGAAACACTCCGTGTTCTCACTCATATATATACCATTTACAAACGTAGGACTTACAGGAGCACAAACGTAGGACTTACAGGGTCCCACAGACCAAGTGACAAGGAGGCATTGGAGGTCTTTGTCAGAACAAGTTCAAGAGCTAATGTCATGTTGACTATAGAAAATAATAGTTTCATATCTTAAAAAACATCAAGGGACCACAGTTAGAGTAGTGTAAAAAAAAAAAAAAGCACATGGTATATTTCATGTACTCATTAAGTTACTCCACAGTGTATAAAAGCACATTCCATATTATCAGAAGTAGAGTTTTTACTTAGTAAAAATTTTAAAAAGAAATTCTGTGCTATCATCTGTGCCCATTCACCTGAAAGACATGCTAAGGAAAATATCACTCACAGCCCAGGAGTCCACTCAGATGGAGCATCTACAATTGTCGACCTACAGAAGCAGAAGACAGAGACTGATTTCTGAGAATGAGGCTTGGAAAGGGAATTTTTCAGTGGAATTTTATAAGGTTACTGTTGCTTAAATAGGTTTCTTTCTCTCTCTCTCTCTCACACACACAAATGTTTGGAAGTAATGGCTATGTTTATAACCATAATAATGAAGATGGTAACCTGAATGTATACATATATCCAAACTCACCAAATTATAAACTTTTTTGGGAGGGGTTCTTTATATATCACCCCTAATAAATCTGGGGGTGGTGGGCACAAATTTCTTTACTGTCTTGTGATCCTTTCATAATCAGTCCTCACTAATGAAGTGCTGTATCCAGCATTACCTTGTATTTGAAATGTATTCTTCTAAACAGCTGGAGGGACGGGGTGAGGGGGACTGTGGCTCTCATTCCTTCAGGTCTGATGTGGCTGGTGAGTTAGTAATTGTCCTGGTTCATTTCAGTACAACCTAATGGGACCCAAAAGGCTCAATTGAAGAACTAAATCAGACTGTCCTGGGGACACATCTGTGAGAGATTGTCTTGATTTATGATTGATGTGGGAGGGTTCCATTGTCTGAATGTAATACCATCTCTAGGCATGTGTGTGTGTGATAGGGGTGACGGCTGGGTTATATAAGAAAGGCACCTACCTGAGCAAGCAGGAGACTAAACCTGTAAGCTGTATGGTTTCTGTGTCCATTCTTGCTTGAGCCCCTGATTTCACTTAGATAATATGACTATAAGCCAAGCAAAAGCAAACACCACCCCCCCTCAACAAAAGCAAGAACCAACCAAACAAAAAACCCCTTTCTCCCCCAAGCTGATTTTGCTCATGGTGTTTGTCACAGCAACAGAAAGTTAGCTAGAATGGTAATTCTGACCTTTTCCTCAGGGGAAGGACTGTAGGATTCAACCTGAAGCAAATGAGCTGAGCCTAGACCAATCTCAGTCCTGCTGCAAAGCCCCATAGAAGTTAAGTTTATTTCTCCCAAGACACCCTCGGTACCTTTTACATGGGCCCCAACTGAGACTATAGTCACTCTCAGGACTTTGTGTGGCAAATGCAGAAAAGTTTGGCTTCTGTCTCAGGGTGGGAAGAGGTGGAAAGGGAGACCAGCAGTCCTTACGGCAACCTACTTGCTGCTTTGCATGCCTTCTCCTGCCTCCTTGGTCAGCCCAAAGCACCTTATCTTAGTTAGGGTTTACTGCTGTGAACAGACACCATGACCAAAGCAACTCTTATAGAGACAACATTTAATTGGAGCTGACTTACAGGTTCAGAGGTTCAGTCCATTATCATCAAGGCAGGAACACGGCAGTGTCCAGGCAGACATGGTGTAGGAGGAACTGAGAGTTCTACAGCTTGTTCTGAAGACAAACAGAAGAATGGCTTTCAGGAAGAAAAAATAATGTTCTTACAGCCCATGCCCACAGTGACACACTTCTTCCAAAATAGGCTACACCTACTCCAACAAGGCCACACCTCCTGGGCCAAGCATATTCAAACCACCCCAAATCTCTCTAGGAAAGGTACTTTTCTCTTTTATCCTTTGAAGATTTAAGGACTTTTTGCCTTCATGTTCATGTGTGCTTGTTGCCTGCAGAGGTCAGAAGAGGGTGCTATATCAGTGAAACTGGAGTTACAGATGGTTGTGAGCTGCCATGTGGGTGCTGGGATCAGAACCGGGTCCTTCGCCCGGGCATTAAGTGCACATAACCATTAAGTGGTTGCTCCAGTCTCCATCACTATTATCTTGCTCCATTGCTTCATCTCAGGATGCAGAATTCAGTTTGGGAAGAGCACGATAAACATTTGTGGGACAAATACACTGAAATATACACTTGTCCTATTATTAGAAGGCACAAATACAGAAGAAAATTTCAGCAAATGGAGACACCTGAGAAATTACATGTTTTGTGCAGTTGGGTAGTTGGGATCTTTCCTACTTCAACATTTTCTTTCAAAAAAAATCTTTGTTTTTTTTAATGTACTGGAAAGCTGGGTTAGTAAGCACTGGGATGCTCCTGTGAAGTGCTTTCAACAAAGATCCCAGAAAACACACTAAAGTGCACTCTCCAGGGGCCACAGCACGCAGCCATCATTGGGAACCTTGTTGATAAAGCTGAACTTGCTGTCAAGGAAATCTGCAGAACATTGTAACCTTCAGGAAGGCATTTCAGAGATCTTGAAGTGATGTGTCAAAATGTTGTTCATATCTGTTTCAGAGATTTGTTTTTTTAAAAACAAAAATGCCGAGTCCAGTGTCATATACGTTATGTAGTGGCACCGTCTTTGGTGCCCAGGAACCCTGCAGATACCACTGCTGGGCATCTGTAGAGAGTTAAACCCAGCCACCAGAAGCCCATTTACAAAGTAGTATGTCTTCAGGTGAGAGCAAGCTTCCTTGGGCTACGAGTTCTAAGAAACACCAAGAGAGTGCCAGCCCAAGTTTCCTACTCAGACCCCAGGATCTCCATGGAGCCAGTACTCACTCTACAGTACTCTTTTGTTTCAGTTAGAAATAACCAATGCCCTGTGATTACTAATCAAAAGCATTTGACATATGGAGTTCCCCCTTTCTCTCTGATGTCACCTGTGATGAGAGAAGCAGGTCCTTCACCCTTCCTCTGGGCAACTGATCAAACTCTGAGGAAGTCTCCTCCTGGTTTGGTCAGGTCATTTCTCCTTGCACTGTGCGCAGGAATGCATGTGTGTGTGTGTGTGTGTGTGTGTGTGTGTAAATCATAGGCCAACATCATGGGTTCTTCCTCAGCAACTGTTTATCTTGTTTTTTTATGGCAACATTTTTCCATTGGGGCTTGTTGCTTAGGCTAGTCTGGCTTGCCAACAAGTCCTGGGGATCTGCCTGTCTTTACCTTCATTATTGACTAACTCTTCTCCAGAGCTCTTCGACTGAAGATGAAGATGCTTGTTCCAGAGCCTTTCTTTCTTGGGCTGCTGCAATATTCTATTCTTGTCTTGGGCTATCCTTAGACTTTCTGTAATGATGTATCAAAGCAACGCTCATATTTAATGAAGGCATCAGATAAGCATTTTAAAGGTTGTTAACAGAGTCTCAACTGTAGGAAGGGACATTCAGTTTTGTCTCTTTAATGGATTAGAGTAACTGTCTTGCTATAGCCTTTCCAGTTTTGAATATTACTCTTTTTTATTAGTCTATGCCAAGTTAAAGGACTATGATGGGATTTCATTACTGGCTCCATGTTAATCAATCATTTGCATTTCTTCTTTTGCAATTTATCTTTAACCTCGATAGATTAATTAAAAAAAAAAAATCCCTCCACCTCCAGAAATGCCAATCTAGTTTTTGGCTCTTTTTGGAAAAATCCATAAAAATCAAATAGCCAGTGGTCAGAACCATACTAGTATAGTCTATTCTTGTGTATATTTCTATGACTTTCCCCCCACCAGACTCATGTGAACCTTCTCATAGACAGGGATACACACACACACACACACATACACACACACACACACACACACACACACACACAATATGCTTATATATAGTCAGTTGTGTGGGGGCTGTGCTTACTCATATATATTCAATATGTATATGTATTAAGCTTAAAGTATGGGTTGGAGTTTAATGGGACAGTCTTGGGAGCCATAGAAGAAGCAAGGCTATTTTCCAGTTAAGGCAAACGAGGATCTGTGAGTCAAAATACATTTTGCTTTACAATAAAACCCGGCCACAGTTGCATTGTAAACTGTAAAATTAGCTTATGGGTTTAGAATCACATACTGTGAGCTGGTCTTTACCTGAGGTTTTTCTGGTCACTGGCCACTTCCCTGCTATGATGGAGAGGCAGAGTCAGTATTCTAGTGTTTAAGTGATGTTACTCTGTGTTCCATTGAAAGCTGGAATAGTTTAATGATGTCGTTTCCTAAAGCAGAGTGTTTCTTAGCAAGAAAAAAAAATCTGCTCATGTGATGTGTACTTTTTTCAGGCACTGACAATAAATAGCATCCTTCTGGGGCTTGCATGGAATGCCCATTCTGTGTGGGAAGGGACTCTAAAATTAGGTAGGACTTCCACAAGGACTTACTGGAAATGTTGTCTGGAATCCTTCAGAAGCTGCTGATCCTGGTACCTGTGGATTTATGAGTCATATATTAGGGCAGCAACAGGGCTACATTTTTCAGGCTACAACACGAGGGCACTGGGGTGGCAGGGATGCAAATCTAGTTTATGGTAAAGATGACTTACTCAATAAAACTAGTTTATGAAAGTGCTCACAAGGTTGATGCGCAGTGTTTGAGTATACTGTGCACCTCCCTGTGGTCCACCTTATTCACCGTCCTTTTTAGCTACCCAATCAGAAGCACAGATGTGTGGTTGGCCCCATATCTGAAATTTGTGCTTCTGGCTTTTGTATCTACAGTTGACCACAGTGAGGTCCACCTGTTCTGTTCCTGTTTGCTTATTTAACGTTACATGTCCCTCAGCTTGCATATACCCCGAGCAGAGTCCTCCGTCCTTCTGTCTGGCCTCTCTTCAGCTCTCCCTCCAAGCATCCCATCCTCTACTTCTCTAAGTGTTCTTCAATGCCTTGCTGCTTCCACAGCTGTCTTAAGCTGTTTCTTCAGGACCAGAGAGTTCTCTTCTGTGGTTAGTGGCCCCTGTGCTTGTATCCTTGCCTGCTTGATTTCTATGCTTCCACAGTTACAGCTTATTCACTAGTCTAGACAAGAAATTCTTTCAACACTTGGCTTCTGTCCCATGGGACCCATTCCAAGTTGGCTGCTTCCTTGGGATTCCCTGTAAGTTGAGGACATCCATAACCATGGAATCTTTAGACAAAAGAAAACAAATATCTATTTAGAAAACATTTATTTCTGAACATTCAGGGCAACGTGAGGGTAAGAAGCCAAGGTTCCTTTTTGAGTGAGACTGTGACCTGGCACTGGGGATCAACTTGAGGATTTGAAATTGCAGAGGAAAAAAAAAATCAAAATACAACATCAGAGACTCCCTGAGATGGAGTCCCAGAGGCTTAGAGATGGACAAGCCATCAAAGACACTTAAAGACACACAAAGACTAAGCAGGGCCCTTAGCCACCTTTGCAGAAGGCTGCACATTTTCATTTGCTCTGCTCTCAGCAGCTGGGGCAGACATGCTCAAGATGAGTGCATCTCTAGTTCATATTGACTTGCCAAGTCAGCGGACTGAGTCACAAGAACAAGAGCTTAGAGGCCTGCTTTCCATGTTGTAAAAAGTGGAAGACTGAAGAGGGGACTTGGTGATTCCAAGCATTGCTGGTCTTCCAGAGGACCAGAGTTCAATTCCCAGCACCCACCTGGCTAGCCACCATCTCTTCTGTCACTCCTGTTCCAGGGCATCTGATGTCCTCTTGTGGCTTGTGTGGGTACTGCATGTGTATGATACATAGACATACTTGGAGGCAAAATACCTATACACAAAACAAACAAACAAACAAATAAACCTAACAGGATGACTTGGGACTCCATTGGTCCACACAAATTCTTACTATCAAGATAGTTTCTTGGGTTCTAAAGGTCTGAACTCACTTTTAAAAAAGCCGTGGAGATGTTCATTTAAACTTCACTTCATTATAATAGTTTAATGAGAAACTGGTCTGAGCCCTGGGATAGTAACCGATTTCATAATAGATATACTCATGAACAAAGAGGCACACAAGCTGCTGCTGGTTATACTATGGGGAAATTTTTTAGTTGGCTCAAATGTTGTGTTACTATTTGGGTGCTGGGTTGTAGCTCAGTTGGTGAAGTGCTTTCTTAGCATGTGTGAAACCCTGAGTCTGACCTTAACACCTGATAGAGCCAAGTATGATGTTCCAGACCTGTAAATCCACATATTCTAGAGGTAAGGACATGAGGATCAGAAATTAAAGATCATCTTGAGTATATGGTGAATTCAAGGCTAGCATAAGATAACATGAAAGTCTTTCTAGAAGAATTAGATTAAAGAAAATTTGATGAGTGTTTCTTATGAAGAGACCACTTAACGGTGACTCACTGGGAGGTACACCAAGTTAATAGAGTCTGTCATGCAAGTACTATGTCTTAAAAGAGAAAAGACAAGATGATGGTGTCATGAAGGATGCTTAGGTCAGGTAGAATAGAGAGTTTGAGGCCTGCATGTTTTGGGGGCATGGAGAGAGGAACAGGAAAATTAGACCTCCCTTTAGAATAAAAAGCCAAAATAATGAGAAGACTTTTGTTTCCTAGGGAACTTATTGGCATGGCTGCAGTTTTAGCTCGTATTAATATATGTCTTCTAAGAAAATTATTTACAGGCAAAAGCTCAGAAAGAGTGGCCTTAGATGATGAAGGATGGAAGGATGAAGGGAAGGGGAAGAAATAACTGGAAGGTCACAGCACTCTGGCAGGAGATAGTTGTGTGCTTTATGGCAAAGCATTTCAACCATCTCCCCTTGTCTGCTTTCTATGATGACTTCTATTTTAATGACTGCATTTCTCTTTGAAAATACATTTCTATTCAGATGAATTTAAACACTATATGTTGAAAATCATTTAGTTCGTTCCACAGACATTACTGGAAATTATGGTGCAGACGATAACAGAATTAGGCCCAGGATCCAGAGCTCTTTAATAGGAACTTGAGGCTCATGGGCCATAGGACACAGAGCATTAAGAGGAACAGTAATAAGGGATATGTTAATGCCTGTCAACATTGTCCAACCCAAGAGGATGATAGAGAGAGTTGAAAACTGAATGCATTTTGTTTATGGTAGTTTTATGTGGCACATTTTAGCCCACATGGTAGTAATGAGAACCATGTTTGGAGTTAACATGGTTAACATTGGTGCCATCCTTGGGCTGGTAGACCTGGGTTCTATAAGAAAGCAAGCTGAGCAAGCCAGGGAAAGCAAGCCAGTAAGTGACATCCCTCCATGGCCTCTGCATCAGCTCCTGCTTCCTGACCTGCTTAAGTTCCAGTCCTGACTTCCTTTGGTGATGAACAGCAATATGAAAGTGTAAACTGAATAAACCCCTTTCTCCCCAACTTGCAACATGGTCGTGATGATTTGTGCAGGAAGAGAAACCCTGACTATGACACTGTATCTCCCCAAATGGAAGCTAAATATTCTTACAATCAAAAGGTCGTCCCATGGCAGTGACTCTGAGTAGCCACCAAACTGAGAGGGAAACCAGTCAGGGAGCCTGATGAAGCCAGAGGTGGGGCTGGGCTGGGGCTGAGCATAGCCTGAGACAGTGTCTGTCATAATAAGAGGACCAACCTATGGACAAGGACAAGTGCTGTCACCTGTTCAGAGCTAAGTTCTCTAAGTACCTGCCGAGAGCAAGGAGGGGTCTGGTGCAGGTGTCTTAAAACTGATCAGTTAGAATAAAGGTCTGTGACACTGAGTGCTCAAATAAGGGTTCTAAGACACCCTAATCAGTAAGCTTTCAATAAAAGAATGTATCTGTAACCAAAGAGACAAAATTAGTGGTGGGCTATAGAGAAGCTACGGGGATACAAAGTGGAGTGTTTAATATAGGAGGAATAGAGTCTGAAATCAAGGGGGCCTATGGTGGTAAACCATTCAGGACTAAAACTGTGTGACCTAAAGGCGATCTTCATTGTGGCTTTACCAAGGGAATCAAAAGAAACGAACAGATGCTGCACGCCACAGGGATGCGCAGCACCCAATCAGCTGAGACCCCAGTGACCTCCCCTGGACACTCGGAACTTCAGGGCAGGCAAGTATATTAATGTGGCTCTGAGAAGCTGGTTACACAGATAAATCATATTGATTCCAGGAGATCTGGCAGGCTCCGACTCCACTGCCCATCGGGCATTTCAGCCCTTTTCCGTTCGAGGCCCCAGAGCTCAAGTGAGACACACCACAGTCTCCACAAACCCCAAACTGTGTGGCGTCTTGTGTGTAACATGTGGAAAGGCTGTAGGAAGTGCAGGAGCCTGGAAGTCGACATGGTTCCATCCTTAGAGGCACCAAACCTCTCTTGATGCTTGCTAACTCCTGAACCTCCCTTTCTGAACCCACCCAACCCACGTGCTGTTTCTGTCACTCATTCTGGTCTGACGTCACAAAGGCGACATCACAAAGGCCTGAGCTTGCCCTGTTACAGAGTAGCAGGTACCCGCTCACTTTTCATTTGGGTGGTGTGCGGATGACTAGGTCTCACAGCGACTACCCCAAATGAGAAGGTTTTATACCCAGTTTGACTGGCCGAAAGACTGCCAGCCCGATCTCGGCCATTGCGCGCTATGTGCGGTGGATAAGAAGAAGCCCCGACAGGGCCCAAGTTTTTGGGAAAGGATGAATTCCTTGGTGTACTATTCATCCTGTACCGCTGGGCTCTATGGCACCCCCAGGAGCCTGTATGGTTCCAGATTACTGGAAACTTTAGAAACCAGGAGGCTGCCTTCTCCAAGAAGGAATCCCTCTCACTCCACGGCCTCCTCTGTGAGAATGTCTGAAGCCGAAAATCGACCGGCTTCGGGCCGCCTGCTTTATAGGAAGACAACTGAGGTGAGAGATAAAGAATTTAAAGGGAGAAAAGAGAAGAAAATAATAAATGAAGAAATGGCCAGGAAGGGGGAGAAAGAGAAGGAGGAGAAAGGGAAGAAAGAGAAGAAAAAGAAGGGAGAGGAAGAGGAGGAGGTGGAAGGGAAGAAAGAGAAGAAAGAGAAGGGAGAGGAAGAGGAGGAGGTGGAAGGGAAGAAAGAGAAGAAAGAGAAGGGAGAGGAAGAGGAGGAGGTGGAAGGGAAGAAAGAGAAGAAAGAGAAGGGAGAGGAAGAGGAGGAGGTGGAAGGGAAGAAAGAGAAGAAAGAGAAGGGAGAGGAAGAGGAGGAGGCAGGAGAGGAAGGGGAGATGAAGGAAAAGAAAGAGGTGGTGGGAAAAAAAGACGACAAAGAAGAGCAGAAAAGGAAGGAAAAATGTGAAAAAGACAAGAGAGAGAAGGAGATACCGTGGATTCTAGAGACTGAAGGCCAAGACTGTAAGGAAAAATGGACACCAGGCAGCTATGTACAAGCAGCAACACCTACAACGGTGGCTGCCACAGGAGGAATGATTTCTACAAGGCCGACTTACAGGCCACAAGAGGGACAGGACATATCAAACTACATGGATCCCAGGAAGGACTCGCGAGGCTCTGGCCCTCACAGCCATGGTAGTGACAACTCTGCTCTTGGGCAGGTTGGCGAGGGTGCACCAAGGTGCCCTCAGTCAGATTTCACTAACTCTGGCACACTTCAGAAGACTTCTCTGAAGAAAGAACTCAAGGAAAGTGCACTTTTGGGCTGCTCACCTTCCCAAGAACCTAGGAAGAAGAAGAAAGTAGGACGGAAGCCCCAGGCTACTGTACCGAGGAACGCTGCTGCTCCTCTGGCTGCAGAAAAAAAACCCTGCAAAAGAAAAGGAGCCAGTCTGGAGCGTTGCTTTCCATACTCAAGGCCACCCCCACGTGTGGCTCACCTAAATCTACTATGTGATCAACGAAACCTGCCCCCACCTCCGAAGATTGCAAAAATGGACACAGGGAAAGAACCACACACCATGAAGAAGAAGATCAACAAGAGGAGGGAGAGGGAGAAGAAATATAAGAGGAAGCAGAGGCGTCAAGCCGTCCAGATCTCGGCTGATAAAACCCAGGTAATAGCTGCTGGGACTGCCCCTCAGCCTGTCCTGCCAAGGCCCCCATCTGCCTCAGTGCCTACAGTCTCTGGGGTTTCCATTCTGGGTCATCATCCCGCCACCACTCCCTTGTTATGCCAGGCTGCTGGGCTTCCAGTCCCGGAATCTGTCCCTTCACTTTCCCTCACGCCAAGAATACCCACAATCCCCATTTCTCCTTCAGGTGGCCCTACTGACTCTCTTCTTTCCTTTCAGGCCAAGCCCTGTGTGGTGACTCCAGCAGATGGCCACAAGAAAGACCCTACCAATTTGTTCCCTGCCACTTCTCACCTCCCCAGGTCTGGTGTTTTGTCTTTCAATCTCCCGCCCTACAGGAGGGAGTCCGCAGTGTCAACGCGCCTACCTAGACACCCTCCTCTCCCATCCTCTGTGGCTCCTCTGTCCCCTTACCCCAGAAAACCTCCCACAATGTTTTCTTCTGAGGCATCCGAGGCATCGGATGCCTGTGAAGATATGTGTTGGGAATCATCTCCATTTCCTGAAGAGATGGAGGACATGGATACCACACCCCCTTCTGAGTCAGCTACTGTTAGCTCATCCACAGTCAGCAGTATGGCAGTAACACTCCGCCCTTCTCCTAATATCGGGGATATTGAGTTTATGGATACCACCCCACCTTCTAAAGCTGTCATTCTACATTCTATCCCTGGTACTAACAGTGACTCCAACAGTTTGGCTCCCCGGTCAGTGTCGCTGCCTACTACATCTGGCCACTTCCAGGCATTGGCCAATGGGTCAAGGTCCAAGGGCCATGTTTTAATAAACCAACCATACCCTGCAACGGCAGCAGTTGGCCCCCCATCGCAGTCTGCTAGTGGTAGCAAAATTCAACCCAGACTTGCAGGTCCCGTATCACCTGCTGACCATGGTAGGCCTTCTGGCCCAAAGCATGCCCATCGGAAGCAGGCCGATGGGAAGCCGGCCAATGACAGGCCAGCTGCCAATCAGAAACAGGCCGATGGGAAGCCGGCCAATGACAGGCCAGCTGCCAATCAGAAACAGGCCGATGGGAAGCCGGCCAATGACAGGCCGGCCAGTCGGAAGCGTACATATGCTTCCTACATTGCCCAGTCTACTGCTGGACATGCTGTCCAATCGGAAACAGGCACAAGGCACAGCGGTTCATCATCTGTCAATGTTACTCCCAGCACACCAACATCGGTGAGACCCCTTGTGCCAACAAATGGAGAGAACCGCTTGCATGCCACGGCCATGCAAAGACGTGGGCCAGCACCCAGCCGACTCAGTGCTGGGAAGAGGAAAAGCAGTGGAGGATCTGCAGAACCCAAAACCCAAGTGATGTGCTCCCGTGGTAACGACAATAATGCTCCCGGGAGAAAGAGGAAGGAAAGAAACTAGAGGCAGAGTACATAGTCCTCCCCGCACCGTCCTCCCCCTCAAGAACACTGCCACTCCCAAGTGGCCAGAACAACTTTTGCTATTTTCAGAACCAATCACATATACATTTACAAAATCCAATATTTACCTCTGCCTTGACCTCAAAGCCCTACCAGTTGATTAACGCAGTTACTATGAATTTAATTTGAATTTGTGGGGCGCACCAATTATTCCCATGATTATTTACACTATTACACTGATTATTCCGAGTTAATGTATTAGTATGATAAATAAATTTGTTCTCATGTTGATCATGTTTGTGTTACTTTTGGTTATTCATTAAAAATATTAGGGTTGATATCTTTGTAAATGACTTTTGATTGTTGGGGTCACTCACACATGTGTTTTATCTTTCAGTAATACCCATGTGATTCTCTCCTAAAATGGAGAGCAGCGTTTGGGGGGAATAAGTTCCACTCAACCAATGATGAATTTTCTGGAGGTTTCTGTCATCACAGGTTTCATTGTTTATTTGGTTACTGTACTCTGCCCACCTCCAGTATCTCCTAGAGTAGTTTCCTAAGTCATCCAAAACCAGGAATTAATACCAGTTTAAGGAACATAGGCCCATTTGGGTCCATGTTCCTACAGGTATCTGTGTACTGTGGGGCCAAGCATGTATGCTTTCAAAAAGTGAGGCTACACAAACGGGTAGCAGAAGGAAGTGGTATAGGAAACTTCTACTTTCATGGGAGCCAGAAACCCAGAAGGATCCAGAAGAGCTTGGGTCAAGATAGTTCCCTCCAAAGTACAACCTCTGACACCAACTTTCTCCACAACAGGCATTATCTCCAAATGTTGGTTCTTACTACCTCCCAAGAGTGCCACCAACTGGAGGTTAATCCTCCAAAAGCCTGTAAAGCCATTTCTTCTTTTTTTAAATTTTTTTAAATATATTTTTTTAATTACAGATGGTTGTGAGCCACCATGTGGTTGCTGGGAATTGAACTCTGGACCTCTGGAAGAGCAGTCAGTGCTCTTAGCCACTGAGCCATCTCTCCAGCCCGTAAAGCCATTTCTTATGCAAACTTGTGTTTTGGAAATGCTCCCTGTTTAGAATTGATTAACCTTAAATGAGGTCATAAAAGGGGGCCTCTAATACAACGGTGCCCTTATGAGAAGTTAGCAGAAAGCACTGTTTTATCCCCCTAGTTCTAGAATGACAGAGAAGAAAAGGCATGATTAGAATGGATTGCCATTAGGAGAGAAGCCTCTTCAGAAAGCCAAACCAAGCATACCTTCATTCTGGACATGCAGCCTTCATGGGTGTGAGAAAATGAATGTCTGTAATTTAGGACACTTGGTCTGGGGCATTTTGACAGGGGGCCCATGACAACTAACACACTAGTCCAAGAATCAAGAGTCAGAGTTTTTATATGAGAGAATGGCAGAAATGACTTTTATAACTCTCTCCCATCCCGGTCCACCAACACCACCATGGTATCCATGGAAATGATGAATTACAGCAGCAGGCTCAGGGTCAGGAGCTTAACCCCCAGGCTGTGGAGCGGGCTTTCTGATTGGCTATGTCTCAAGGTTGTAGGGACTGTCCCCTTGGCTTTTCTCCTGTTCCCTACTCTCTCCATAGCTCTCTCTCCATTCCACTCCTTCTCTAAATGGTTTTTTGACATGATATAGACAGTATCAAATATGAAACAGAATAGAGAATTTACAGCCCTAGGTTTCTGAATAGAACCCACCTAGGACCCTGAAAGATCCCGAGCAGGGATCCAATAAAGTTATATCTTAACTCCTAGAACCACTAACGGTTATGCACATGTAGATCCGACCCCATACACCAAAACACAGCCCCGGATAAGTAAGCTACATAGTGTACCATGACTGGGGTCTCAATGGCCTGGCCACCAGCATATAAGGAACAAATCCCAACAGCTCTATAAACAGCCGGCTAGCTTTAGCTTAGTCTTGTTATAGGGAACTCAGTTCTACAAGCTGTCTATAGGTAACATATGCAAAACCACACCCAACACCAGCAGGTACCCCTTTTCAAGTGAGCAAGGACCATGTCTATGGTAATCACATTTAGGGAACAAATTAGTCTCCATACCTTTAAAAATGTCAGATGCATATTTGTGCTCTTGGACTGAACCAGTCGAACAGGTATATGTTACAAAGGTGGTTCACTAGGTTGGCTTGCATAGTCCGGTTTGTGAAGTCCAACAGTGGTTGCACGGGAATCCAGCAGAAGCAAAAGAGCCCAGATTTCACCGGTCATAAAACCCACGCGTGTTCACCTTTAGCTTGAGATTTCAGTCACCACATTTCCCTTGGTTGTTCTGCTTAGGTTGGTCAAGGAAGGTCTCCAGTGAGAAGAGCAGCAGTTATTTCTGAGAGACGATTTAAGCCCAGCTTTGTGTACAGTAAATGCTGTTTGATTTCTGCCTCCCACAGCCTTCAGGGCTAGGCTCCGTTATTACTGTTCTACAGATGTAGAAACTGGGAAAGGAGCTTGTTGGAAGTAGTACCTTTAGTTGGACAGAGGGGCCTGGATGGGGTTGAGAGATTATTTCCATTGCCCCAAATCCTCCCCTTCCATTATGGGACCTGCTCCCCGAATTAAAATGTAAATCAAAACACGATCGACTTTGTGTACCGAGTTTGGATAAGATTTACCTTTGAAGAATGGCTTCTTCTTCTTTCCCAGCAGGCTCAGCTCCACCAGCCCCACTTGCTCTTAACGATGGCCAGGGAGCAGGATCATAAATATTGCAAACGATGTTGCTTGAATGAGACACCCTATGAACCATAATAAAACCCCCGTGATTAATTCCAGGACTCGCTCTGCTCACAGGAGACCTGCGGTGGCTTCCCTGATGAGATCAATACAGCGTGGCCGAATGATCCTAATAGAAGTGTTATTATCTTTTAATCTTCGGGAAAACGCCAACTTCTCGAATCCGTCACTGGGCCGCCTGCTTTATTTTCTCGGTACAGCCTTGAAGGCAGTTGTTTTTCCTGAAATGAAGACACATTAGAGTCTTCTCAAGGATTTATCAATAATAAGACTTGGGCCGTCTTTGCAGGGACCGCTGCTAAAAGGCACATTTGTATGCTGTGAGTCAGACCTGGTCACGGTGACCTTTGCTGTCAGCTGCTATTTTCCCAGTAGACAAATGCCTCTGGAGAAGTGAGTGGTAAAGATGAATATTCCTGGGATGGAGACAAGGAAGTGAGAGTGAGGACAGAAATAACATCACCAACAAATAATCAGGAGGGTTTTAGGAAGCCAGGCATGTCCCTTGTTGAGAACTCTAGCAGCAGAAATGGTCTCCAAGGCCCTTGCAGGAGGCTGTATTTTTTCTTTCTTTCTGTTGCTTCTACCGGTCTCCAGGGATAGGAACACAGCAAAACTGGCTGTGAGCCTCAGTAAAAATAAAATAAAATAAAATGTCACTGTCCAGTAGGAGTGTCCAGGGCCAAAGGAAGAAAGACAAATATCTCCTAGTGTCATGCCTTAGGGTGGTAGGCCACATGGGGACTTCAGAAGACAGGGGACTTCAGGTAGGGGGAGGGTCCCTGTCAGCTTAGTGAGTACCTTTCCTGCAGAGAGAGGCGAGTGGGGAAGTGGCCTGGCTTGTTCTGGTTGGATGAGGAAATGCACTCACAGGGATAATGCAGGGGAGCCTGGCAAGCGAGCCAGCTGTTGTTCCTATGTCCCGAGCCTTTTTACTCATTTCGGCTCCGAGGCATCACTCAGCCCCAGAGAGTGCCAGCAAGAGCTGAAGAGGAGCAGAGGGGTTCCTTGGTCTCTTTCTGTTACTTCTCTGTGGTGCAGCACTTTCTCATGCCCCCTTCCCTTCTGAAAGGGACACAGCATCTCTGGATGGCAGGCACAAGGTCATCCTGGGTATCAACCAGAGGTACTGCACCTTTTACCTTACACAGAAAGGAAGCTGAGGTCTACAACAGGAAGGACTATGTATGAGAAGTATGTCTTCCAGAAGATTATGTAAAACATTATGTCTCCTGGGCATCTGCCAAGAGCCCTACCCATTGCATGTGTGCCATGACATCTTTTAGGGATCTAGGTTTCTCTCTAGAGCCCTAAACTTCCAGACCAGCACCTTATCTTCTGTATTTAGCTAGCGAAAAGTGTAGTAAAGCATAAAGCACCCCTGGCTGGGGATGAAATAAGCAGGCAGGATATCTTTCATCTAGTTCCATTGGGTAGAACTCTTACATGTGGCTTTGCCTACAGGACAGATGCTGGAAGTGTGCCCCACTTTCATCTATAAGATGATAAAATACATGCTGTACCCTAGATCCCAAGTGTCCTCTACAGTGTCCCACAATGTGAGAGAAGCTTGCTCTCTGGGGAGAGCTAATGACAAGTTTTGGAGACTTAAAGAGGTAGAGCTTAGAGAACTTCAGGCCATTGGGAAGGCCTTGAAGGAAATGGTGAGTTTCTAGTCTCTCTTTTTCTCTTTTGTCTCCAGGTTACACAGTGAGCAGTTTTGTTCTTCTACGCAAGCGCACTTCACTATGGGCCCCAAATCAACTGTGGTAATGAGTATCAGTCAGACCTCCAAAACTCTGAACCACAACAAACATTTCCCTTGTATATTGTGATTGTCTTGGGAATTTTTGTTACAGTGACAGAAAACTACCATGATAGAGACATAAGTCAACTTTTAGATGGGCTACAATAGGGACTATAAAAAACAGTTCAAGAATGCCTGACAAACAGCAGGAGCAAAATAAATGTCAATATCAACTAAAACAGGTCTGAGAGACTGATGGGAAAATTCTGCACCTGCCTTCTGTCCCTTCCAAACTTGTCTAACCTTGTTCTCTTTGTTTTTCCATTTTTCTAAGATGGGCCTGTGTTCTGATCTGAAAGAGAAATCCTGACTCCTGAGATTCATCTTTGCCACAGCTGGTTTGTTCACTAGTCACATTGAAATGTTTGGTGATCCATGCCTGTCAACCAAAAGTGTGGACAGCAGTCGGGCACCTTTGCTAACCCTAACCCATATATTATGACTTTGTGACCTTTGAAAAGTAGCCCTCACTTGAATTATATGGACCCTGGTGTTTTTGTGTGTTTTGTTTTGTTTTGTTTTTGTTTTTGTTTTTCAGTTGCAGATTGTCAAGCTGTGAATGCTCTTACTCAAAAGTCCACCTAGCCAGATGGTGCAGTGCACACTGATACTCCTTAGTTCCCACAAGCTGAAGGCCAGGATGCTCAAACTGGGCTCATCAAAATGGCAGAACTGATAAGGGAAGAAACATTGGGCAAAAGTACCCAGTGTTGGCTTCTCTTCAGACTAAACTTACGAGGTTCTGGCACATTTTCTCCTCCCTCTTCCCCGTCTCAGCTGAGTCAGGTGCTTCTTTGCCACTGGCTAAGACTCAAGACACACCATAAGAGTCGTTGTGTGTGGAGGAAATCCCCATTCTCAGGAGATGACGAAAGTGAAAGGAAAGGTTAGTTATTGGGGGATGCTTCTTTCCCAAATCAGCCCACCCCATGGAGCTTTTACCAGGCAGCAGATGGTTTCCAAATAGGACCATCAGAGAAAAGGGCAAGCAGGACAAGTGACAAGCAGTGCTGAAGGGAGGGTCCTTGTGTGGTGAGGTGGCAGCATCTTGGCCATCTGTTCTTCCTTTATCGAAGTGCTTCCAGTTTTATGGAAGTTGAGCAGAGTGCACTGGAAGAGGGTCAGGCCATGCAGAAGGGAGCCATCGAGTGCATGTTCCATTCCCTGCCTGTTAAGCACGTGCCTGTGAGGGTGTCTTAGTTCTGCTGTTCTTTAGCCCAGTCATATCTTTGCCTTTATGGATTCTTTTTATATTACTCAGACGCTTATAGAACTGTCATAGCCCTCAGGATACTTCAGATGCTCCAAACCCCAGGGACATATTTTTTTTTCCTCCTGAGCATTTATGTCTTTCTCTTCTCCACCTTAAGGGAGCGCTTGAACTTTCCAGATGTGTTAATGCACATCTCTCTTTACCTAGCCATGGTAACACCATCATTGTTGCACTAGCTGAGGTCACCTTTGTATCAGCACATCTGCAAGTGCCAAAAGGTTGATTGGCACCTTTGGCTGTTAGCGCTCCTAATGACTTTTGGGGGCAAAACCACCAACATCACAGGTGAGAAAACTAAGCCATGCCAAGTGCAAAGAAATTACTGTAGGTCTTCCATTCAGTAAGTACTAGATCCAGGGTTACCCCCAAATTCTTACAGCCTCCAAGTTAGTGTTCTTATATATTTGGACAAGTTGTGTCTAGCTCAAGATGACCTTGCCCTTGTGACCATTCTGCCTTACCCTTCTAAGTACTGGGGATTATAGGTGTGCACAGCCATGCCTGTTCTAAGACTATGTTCTTGACCACTACGGTTTGTCTTTTTTTTAAGCTTTATAGTTCATATTGCACAGGTGAGTTCTTTGTCATATT
The DNA here is from genome assembly GCF_963924665.1 of Micromys minutus. NCBI lineage: Eukaryota > Metazoa > Chordata > Mammalia > Rodentia > Muridae > Micromys > Micromys minutus. The sequence goes on along the minus strand of NC_137959.1, from coordinate 5,904,360 downwards.
GTCTAACATAATATGCAGGAAAAAATAAGATTTGGAATCAGATAGTCTTTTGGAATCATCCTCTGGACTTAGGACCACATCTTTCTTGAATAAGCTACTTGGACTTTTGTTCCTCTGATTTTCTTCAATGAAGTATAGAGAAGCATGCGTGGTTCAGGGTTGGACATGGAAAAGCTTGGCTCCTATCAGGCATGGCTAGACATTCTGATAATAGACCACTGTTTGTAGTGTTAGCTAATAATTATTAAACATCAACTCTGTGACACATGCCTTCTTATGTGATTCATAAGGAATTAATTCATTTAACTCATAAAATGCAGAAAGTGGAGTTTCTATACTAAAGTCAGATAAATTAGACTTTTGCCCTCAAAAATGTTATGGAAGTTCAATAGGAACATTTGATAATGGTAGAAAGGTCAGTCCTTTCTGAAAGTCACATGTATAAGCTCTCACACAAATGAGCACACTCACATACATGCACGAATGCACAAGTATGCAAGTATACACTTACACAGAGAGAGAAAGGAGAGGTGCACCTAACAACTGAGCTTCAAAATATGTCAAATGAAGGCAGAAAGGTGAAGATGTAAAAACCCCATCAAGAAAATAGAAAATCCAAATTACTAAAGTAAGAAATGAAAAAAGAGATATTGTTACCTATTTAATGAAATGAAAATTAGGTATTTACCAAGCCACTGAATTTCAGAAACTGAGAAATATTTAAACAACATTATTTGTAAATTAGGCCCATACACATTTGAACAACCCTCAGTACAGAAACATGAGAACATGCAATCTTTTCAAATTCAGATGAATCTATAGCAAGGACTGTAGTCTGAGTTACAAACAAATTTTGATAAGTATAGAAAGAATTAAAATTGTTCAAAATATTCTTTGCTAATCATGGAATGAAAATAGCAATTAATAAGGTTATCTGTGAAACTCATAAATCTACAAAATTTTGGGGGTGGGTGGGGAAAATGGCTCAGAGAACCTGTTGCTTTCAGAGTTTACCTGTGTTTGGTTCCTAGCGACTATGTTGGGGGGGGCCACAAAATTGTCTTTAACTCCAGCTCCAAGGGATCTGATGCTGTCTCCTGGGTTCCACATGCACTTACACCCATGTGTATGCACACACACCACAAATAAAAATATTACATGGTATAAAGGTATATTAAATATAAGGAGTTTGATTCACTACTAAATAACAGGGTTCTAAAACAAATCATATATAGAATTATAATACATTTTGTAGTAAATGGAAGAGAAAATGCAACATTCAAGACCTACAAGTGATAATTAATCAATTCTTAGATGAAAATTTATAGTTGCAAGTATGTACAGACATAAAAGAGAGCTTACAAGTAAAACCTCCAACATTCTAAACTGTAAATGATATAAGCTGCTTAATGAAGATTTAATATTTACTCTTTTCTCAAAGTAATTTATCACACTCTATTCTTTCATTCAGGCTGGTTAGGTAATTTCTGAGCCAGGTGATTAGTTTATACATTTTTGAGATTGTAGTATAATTAGATCATTTCCACCTTTTCTTTTCTCCCTACAAATTCTCCCATAATACTCTCCTTTCTCTTGTTTAAGATCAAGGCCTCTGTTTTTTATTAATTGCAGTTACACACACACACACACACACACACACACACACACACACACACACACACACACAAAACACAGCACAACACACTAATATACACGTACTAAGGAGTTTCACTTGCCTCACTTCCACGAACCATTGGACGTAAGTAACACATTCACTTAAAATAGTATCAAAATACACAGAACACCAAAGAATAGATTTAATCAAGCAACTGAAAGTTTTGTAATTTTGAAATACTATAAAAGCAGGCAGAAGAAAGGGACCTCTAAGGACTGGAGGTCAATAAAAAAGTAGAGAACAGAAAAAGAGTAGGAAAATAAATCAAGTCAACAAGATGTCATTTCATCAAAAGGCCTATAGTTTTGACAACTATCTATTAGATAGGCTCAAATTATTAAAACTAGAAACAAAAATAAATACTATATAAAGTTTTACTATTAATAACTGCAGGTCAACAGTGCAGAAAGCTTAGGAAAAAATATAAACACTACTGAACCCAAATCAAGAAACAAAGCAGGTCATAAAAAAACTTCAAGACATGAGAAAGTTGAATTAGGAATAAAAATATTTGTATAAAGAACTGCTCACAATTAGACGGTTTTCACGGGTGAATGCTGCTAGGTATTTAAAGAATTAATAACAATTATTTGGAACTCTTCCAAGAATTAAAAGTAATATAATTTCCAACTCACTTTCAGAGTTCAGCATTACTCATAAGAGTAATCCAGAACAGAGATATTGCCAGAAAAGAACAGACTAATATCTCATAATATGGTGCAGAAACACTTAACAAAATTATAACAAACCAAATCCAGTAATGTATTAAAAATATGCACAATAACCAAGTGGGAATTATTCTAAGAATGCACAGTTGGATTAACATTTGAAGATCAATTAATTTGATATACTACATTAATAAAACAAATCTCAGAAAGCGCATTATCAAAATTTTGACAAAATCGAAAGCCTCTTCATGATAAACAAAAAACAAAAAACAAAAAAACAAAAAAACAAAACAAAACAAAAAAACCAAAAAACCTCAAACAAAAGGAAGGTCATTTCTTCAATCTAATACAGGAGATCTGTCTTAATAAACAATGTGGGTAATATGATAATTATGAAGACTGAACACTTTCCCCTTAGGAGCACAGATGTTCACTCTCATCTTTTTTATAAAACACTGGGTTTAAGCAACACATTTCATTTAAAATAGTGAAGAATAAAGAGCAAATCAAGTGAATTTTTTTTCTATTCTGAAAACTATAAAATATCATTAAAGGGTATTAGAAAGACCCAATTGAAGAGAAAGGCAGCCTGAGATGGTAGGAAGAATGCTCGTGATGGAATCTTTCAATTATTATATTATGGGCTTGTGAAAATAATGTTAAGACCATTCAGTGAGTGAAGAAAATATCCACATGTAAAAAAGTTGGACACCCTATTTCACATCACTTACAAAACTAACTTGAATAGGTCAGATATCTAATGTGGCAGCTAAAACTACAAAACTCATAGGAAAAAAGGTAAAATACTCAAAACATTGTATTGAGATGTTCTAGACACTTTAGAAAATATTCCTGCAGTTCCTCTACTGATCGGGTGATAGAGTTACCCAATAGTTCAGCCATTCTGTTTCTAGAAACTTAGAATAAATGCATTCATTTTTTCATATAAAACTTGTACATAAATTATTATAGAAGCATTACTCATCAAAGTACAGAAATATAAACAAATTTAAATGTCCAATGACCCATGAAAGGACAGATGGTGGTATATATCTATTCAATAGAATATTACTCAGTAATATAAAACAGTAGGGTGCTGAAGACCTGGATCACTATGTAAAAGTTCTTGACACACAATGCAAAGGACCTGAGTCTCCATACAAAATCTGGACATGTAACATGAATGTCTGTAATGCCAGCTTCCATGGAAGTCTATAGACCAGCTATTCTGTCATATGCCCATATGTTAAATTCTAGGTTTATACAAAATGTTCAGATTAAGCAAATATATAGAGACAGAATATGAATTAACAGGTTAATTAGGCTGGGAAGAGTGGATGAGTAGTTGAGGAAATGATTGCTAACTTTGTATAAGTTTTGGGTTGTTATTATTAGCTTTAATTGTCAAGTTGACACAACCTAGAATCACCTTGGAAGACAGTCTCAATGACCCCTTTCCCCCTGTGTATGTGTACATGTGTTGTCTTAATTAGGTTAATTGATGCAGGAAAATCATACCCACTGTGGGGGGCATCATTCCCTAGGAGGAGTAATTGAACTACAGAAGAGCAGAGTAACTGGGAAAGCAAACAAGCAACCACAAGCAAGCAAACATGTATTTATTCTCTTCTTTCTGCTTTTGACTGTGAATGTGATGTGACTTGTTTAAAATTTATGCCTTGACTGACCCATTGTGATGGACCGTAAACTGGAGTTAGAATAGAATGCTTTTTCACACAAGTTTCTTTTCATCAGAATATTATATCATGGCAACAGAAGTGATACGAGGACAAAGAGGTAATGAAAATATTCGGGAAGTGATCATAGCAATGGATGCATAATGTAGATAATGCTGAGAATGCACTAAAAGTCTTTGAACTACATAGATTAAGTGTATGAATTATATAATATATGGGTTATATCTCAAGATATCTGTGGTATAACAGTGAATAGATATTATTATCATTCAAAATCATTTCCCTGAGAGATAGACCAAAGTATGGAAAGAATATGAAACATGTCCATAGCTTAAATGTATGAATTGTGTAATATATGTATAATTTCTAAAGATATTTGTTCCAAAACAGCAGATATTTATTATTATTACTATTATTATTATTATAATACGGTAAAATTTACTGATAAATAGATTAATGTGTGGAGAGATTATGAAGTAAGTTCATGGATCAGACTGAATTCATAAAGTATCACCTTGTAACAGTGGATATAACTGTCCTGATAGATTTATTTAACAAAGACAAATTGACCACTGGTTTGAAGGCCGAGGACCTCATCTCTGAGATGTCAAGTCAGTAAAACAGTGGGGACTACAAGGTGTCTCACTAATTCTACTTGCAGATTCTGTATGTGGCTCATACAGAATAGAGGATAGAGGACCGTGGTTGCCATAAGCATTTAAGGGATGTCTTCTGCTTCAATTGAATAGCAAACGTGTGCACAGTTGAAGGCCTGTTTTGATCTTGGTTTGTTCTTTTTAAATTTTTTTTATTGGATAGTTTCTGTATTTACATTTCAGATGTTATCCCCTTTCCCCCCCCAATCCCCTTCTTCCTCTCCCTCTCATTGCCTCCATGAAGGTGCTCCCTCTCCCAACCACCACTCCTACCTCAGTGCCTTGGCATTCCTCTACACTGGGAAAACAAGCCTTCCCTGGACTTAAGGCCTCTCCTCCCATTGATGCCAGAGAATTTTATCCTCTGATGCATATGCACCTGGAGCCATGAGTCTCTCCTTGAGAACTCACTGGCTGGTGTTTTAGTCCCCAGGAGCTGTGGTGGGTTTAGTTGGTTGATAATTTTGTTCTTCCCGTAGGGTTGCAGACTATTTCAGCTCCTTTAGTCCTTTTTCTAGCTTCTTCATTGGGATCCCCATGTTCAGTCTGATGGTTAACTGCAAGCATCCTCCTCTGTATCAGTATGACTCTGGCAGAGTCTCTAAGGAGGCATCCATATCAGGTTCCTGCCAGTAAGCACTACTAGGCATCAGCAATAGTGTGTACCACTCCTCAGCATATACTCAAAAGAAGCTCCAACATCTAACAAGGACACCTGTTCTACCATATTTATAGCAGCCTTATTTATGATAGCCAGAAGCTGGAAAGAACCCACTTGTCCATCAACAGATGAATTGATACAGAAATTGTGGTACATTTATACAGTGGGGTACTACTCAGCTATTAAAAACAATGACTTCATAAAATTTCTAGCAAATGAATGGAACTAGAAGTTATTATCCTGAGTAAGGTAACCCAGTCACAAAAGAACACTCATAGTATGTTCTCTCTGATAAGAGGATACTAGCCCAAAAAGCTTAGAATATCCAACAAACAATCCACTGAAATTATAAATTTTAAAGAGAAGGAAGGCCAGAAGGTGGATGCCTCAGTCCTTCTTAGAAGGGAGAACAAAACAAAAATTTCATGGGAGGAAATAAAGGGACAAATAGAGGAGCAGAAACTGGAGAAAAGATCATCCAGAGACTGCCTCACCTGGGGATCCATCCCATATGCAGCCACCAAACCCACGCACTCTTGTTGATCTTGGCTTGTTCCATTCAGTAAAGCTTGAGACTTTGTTGGGTGACTGAGCTCATATGTGACAGTCAAATATATTTGTTCATGAGCCATGAGTATGGAGACATAATTTACTTTGTTTTGTGTTTTTATGAGTGATAGAGAGTGCTCATGACTAACTCTATCCTCAAGCCCCCTTTTCACACTAAAAAACATTTCTTTGCTTTCATGTGTTAACTTTTGAGGCAGAACCTCACTGAGCTTCCAAATCTGCAGCCCAGATAAGGTTTGTATTTAGGGTTTTTTAAAAGTAGCCTCTCAAGTAGATGAGAATGCAGGACAGAACAAGGAACCCTGGCTTAGGTCCAATACTTTTGATCAATGAGTGTTTGCCTTTGGAAGGTCACACCTAGGCCGAAAGGCCAACATCAGCTGCTGCTCAGGGTGACAGACAGTGATGAAAGTGGTCCAGTAGTCATTAAGTTATTAGCCAGTGTCAACACTAGCTCAAGTCCCATATTAATCAAAGACTGGTCACATTTTGTGTGACAGATATAAACTACACCTTCACATGCCTTATGCTCTGTAATACTTATTAGAAAAAAAACACATCTAAACTAGGCTTTGTCATGCCTATAATCTGTGATGCTATTAAATGATTACCATCATGACTCAGCAAAGAAGTCAATTTTCCATGGTTTCAGTTGTTTGCTGAAAGGAGCAATTCATTTTCCTCTATCTCTAATTTTCCCCCAACTAATTGCAAATTAGTGGCAATTTTCAAATGAAAAGAGGGATCCAGCATGCTATTCATTTGTGCTTACCCAGCAAGACCCTGGACTTGTGACAGCTCTGTCACCACGGCAACCCTGCCTACAGGTCTTTCCAGGATCCTTGGCAGAGCTGCCTGGGCTCTGAAGGTGGGGCTACTGTCCCTTCAGGTTAGCCTTGCCTATTGCTTGAATGCCCTTGCAAGTGCAGAGAGTCTCCACAGTTAAAAAAAACTCTGTGCTTCCTATTTATTGTCCTCTTTGATGTCTCCTGTTTGGGAGGAAGTTAAAAATTAAAACCAAAAAGAAGAGGAAGACAAAAGCAGAAAAAAAATCACATCAAAAGAAACTTAGTAGGGTGAAAAACTCCTTAAAACATGGGACCATTATCTAGTTTCTTAATTCACTGCTGGGTTGTTGGGGTTAATTCCTTGCTCCAAGCCCTGAGGATGCGCAGGACCTACATTCAGTATCATTGCTAGGTCTTGTTCACGAAGGAGTGATGGGAGAACGTGAGCTCTTTCCAGACCAGATCCGAAGACCCTCTTCAGGACAGAACCTTAGACCTAAAAGGGAAGATCTGTGCAAAACACTATTCTATTAACTTGAGGTTTGGTGCTTGTAAGTATAATCCAGAGCAAACATTTGTTAGACTTGTGCAGCAAACACTTTTCAGACCACACTTCTGGAAACTGTGCCGTCTGCTGGGAAAAGCACAGCACCTGGAAGCTCGGTTCGTTTATTCTATCGAACATGAGATCGGATTGTTATATGCACATAACCAAGGAGACAGGGTTTGTCATGCACACCTTCTGAGGCTAGAAGAATGAAGGATCTATGCCCTTGCCGGAGCATTAAACCAACAGACAAAGCTTGCCTGGAGGGCCAGAAGCCCCACTTCAGAACCCAGGCAGCTCTAAAGTATTCCAGAAAAGCCTTAATGTCCAAAAGTTTTGCCTAGTGACAGGGATGGATGTATGGGTGCCTAGTATTGTTTATTTTGTGAGGCAGAAATAGGGTCAGCATGACCAATACATTTATAAATGTAAGGACAGCCCAGTCCTGGGTAGATGAAAAAGTTAAGCCCAGTTCTTCTTCCCAGCCCCATGATCCCAGAAATAAGACTCAGACCTCAAATGTATTTATAAATACCTTGGCCATATAACGACCCACTACCCTAACTAGACCATAACTAAAATATCCCAATTATTTTTTCCTACATTTTACCACATGGCTGGTTACCTGTGCTCAGGTACCATGAGTCTCTCTCCTCACATCTTCCTGGGAGGATCTCCTGGCTCTATCCCAGAATCCTTCCTGTCTCCTGGGTATTCTACCTCCCATTTTCTGCTTAAGCCATAGGACATTGGCTTTTTAATTGACAAGTGACGCATTTGTACAAGACACAAGGTGTTTTCTCTACCAGAAGAATTAGCAAACCATGAAGAAGGAGGAGGAGGAGGAGGAGGAGGAGGAGGAGGAGGAGGAGGAGGAGAAGGAGGAGAAGGAGAAGGAGAAAGGGAGAAGGAGGAGGAGGAGGAATAGGAGGAGGAGGACAAGGAGGAGGAGGAGGAGGTGAAGGATGAGGAGGTGGAGGTGGAGGAGGAGGAAGAGGAGGAGGAGAAGGAGGAGGAGGAGGAGAAGGAGGAGGAGGAGAAGGAGGAGAAGGAGGAGAAGGAGAAAGGGAGAAGGAGGAGAAGGAGGAGAAGGAGAAAGGGAGAAGGAGGAGGAGGAGGAATAGGAGGAGGAGGACAAGAAGGAGGAGGAGGAGGTGAAGGATGAGGAGGTGGAGGTGGAGGAGGAGGAGGAGGAGGAGGAGGAATAAATCCCAGGCAAAGAGTTACAATATGTACAAAGGTATGAAGGTCAAATGGGATGTAATATATTTTGGTAATTCCAAGAATGACTACTATTACCATTCAGAGTTAACAAAATATGTGAAGCTCTAGTGAAAATGATTCGAGAACTTGGGATGAGGCTTGGGGAAGATGGCTTAGTGTGGAGATCAGAGGAAGCCAGAGTTAAGTGACACTCTGACTGGGTGTGTATAGTTTGACATGGGAACAGTTATATCAAGGAATACAGAGTCTTAGGCCCAGAGACAGGGGATGACATCCAGGTCACATTATCACAGTGTGAACAGAAAACTCATCAAATTCAAGTAAAGGCCATGGCTTTCTTGTTTGGGGGAGTGTGGGAGCCTCTGGCAGCTTCACTTACCTCATCCCCAGTGTCAATTTCAAGGAAACCCCTCTGGTGGACATGATCTGCCAATGACTAGATAAGGCATTAGAACCTTGGCAGGTCATCTGAGCTGGATCCTTTCTTCAGAGGCCAAGGATTTACACTTGCTGGCAGATGGGGTGCCAAGGGTGATGTGTATAATTGGAACATGGAGGGAAAGGTGGGGTATGGATGGATAGAGACAGAGATCCCAAAGCTTAGACCACACCCACCGGAGCAAAGGGATAGGTGATGAGTACACTCAAGACTTTGTTGGTCCCAGCTGCATGCAGTGCCACCTGCTATGAGCTCCACTCCTCCACACTCAGCTTTGCATTTTTCTTGAATTTTAAAACTTGTCTAGTGGAATGCAATTGAGTAGCTACTGATGATGTTATTGTGTATCCAAAATCTCAACATGATATAGCACATTCCCATCTTCTTGAAGCCTCTTCCACCCTTTCCCACAGTCCTTGTTTTCCATTGCCAGTCATAGTGGCATGTTTACCCTAGCATTAAACTTCATGTAAAGTAATGTGTCTTTGTGTCATCTTTTGCAAAGGTACCTTTGATGTGGCTACTGTCTACTGACTTTGGTTCTTTCTTCATCTTGGAAAACAATCAGGGGACTTAACAGACCCATCACCTATCCTACTCCCCTTTATCAAATGTCCTTGGGACTCATTTTGCCTAAGCAGGAGTCATGTCACTCCCATCCCTCTCCAATGTCCCTATTCACTCAGTGCCATGTAGGTGATGTTATGGTTTATACATGCTTGGTCCAGAGAGTGGCACTATTAGAAGGTGTGGCCTTGTTAGAGTAGGTGTGGCCTTATTGGAGTACATGCAGCCTTATTGGAGTAGGTATGTCACTGTGAATGTGGGCTTGAGACCCTCATTCTGGCTGTCTGGAAATCACTATTCTGCTAGCAGTCTTCAGATGAAGATGTAGAACTCTCAGCTCCTCCTGTACCATGCCTGCCTGGATGCCTTGATGTTAATGGACTGAATCTTTGAACTTGTAAGCCAGCCCCAATTAATTGTTGTCCTTATAAGAGTCGCCTTGGTTATGGTGTCTGTTCACAGCAGTAAAACCCAAACTAAGATGATGAACAAGAAGGATAAAAAATTGGAGAGGTTCAGAAAGCAACAACTCAGAGGATCTGCAGTATCCAAGATGAGCAGCTCAGGTTCTGGGCTGACATCATCTTCTCAATGTCATGCTGTTGCACCTTCATACAGAAATCAGAATGAGGGGAAGGTGGAAAATTCTAGTAAAGTCCCTGACACTAACACACACTCAGCCTTTTGCTTGAGTTACACCAGGTTAAAGGAGCACAGAGACAGGTGTCAGCTGTATAGCAGAACTTGAAAAGCTGCCTTGCTTCATTGCTAAAAGAAAATGGTAATTTTAGCTAATGTTTGCAGGGAGTTCAGTAGGCAATGGGTGGGCACTGTTTTAAGTGTTTTGCATAAAGGTTTCATTGTAGTTCACACACTTCGACCAAATACGATGGAGGACAGAGACCAGTAGAACCTGTAGGCAGTGGTCATGTTGCAACTCCAGCCAGGATCTTGGCTTTTTGCTACTGGCCTTCCCAGGTACGAGCTGTTTGGAAGCATTGCTCAAATCTGGGTACCAATAGCTTACTTCCTTGAGCTTTTTTTGAGATGCTGAGAGACCATATGGTGCAAAGAACAGTCCCAGGCAGAGCTCCCTTAGACTCATCAAATACCCAACCTCCAGGAACTCAACTCTCCAGGAACGCTCAAGTTCATCCAAGAGAAAGCAACTCAGCTAAGATGCCAGCTGACTACAAGGGATCATCTGAGCTGGTCCCATCCAAACTGTTGTCTAGGTGACCCACATTTTATTGCTTGGAGCCATTAACATTTGTAATATTTTTTTCTTCTTAAGACCATTAACTAGAATACTGGGGTGTAATGAAAGAATGAGACTGGGGTATTTTTGCTTCTGAATCCTCATTGTGTTTGTTACATGGATGTCAAAATGTATCATTTTCTCTACATTGAAGTATGTCAAAAAATGACTGTGGAGAATCTGGGTCAGAGGAGGAGGTGTGGCTGATTGCCCACCTTTTTAATGATTTCAAAAGTACCTAGGGCAAACGAACAGAGAGAAAAACACTAGAATGGCATGGGTGATGTAATTGATAATGAAGTAGAAATTTTAGAAGTAAAAAGCGAAAGAACTGAAATGGAAGCTTATGATGAGCTTGTTCACTGAATGGAGAGAGCTACAGAAAGAATAAACAAGTGACTGGGAACAGCGGAGATCCAGGGACGCAGGTCTGATGAGACTGCACTGCAAGTAGCAGACCAAACACTCAGGCCATCATCTGCTACCAGAAACAGCAGAGATCCAGGGACACAGGCAAGGTACACAGGAGAAACGGAAACCAATCACTGACAACAACATGGCAAGAGGAAAGTGAAAGAACTTACTCAATGGAAACCAAGACAACCTGGCAACACCAGAACCCAGCTCTCCCATTACAGCAAACAGCGGAATGCCAAACACTCCAGAAAAAGAACACTCAGACCCGAAATCATACTTCAAGATGATGATAAAGATCCTTAAATAAGAACTGGAGGAAAAGCATAAAGAAAAAGAAGTTTTTAAAGAGGAAATAAGAAAAACACTCAAAGAAATCAAAGAACAAGAGGGAAAAAAACCCAAAGAGATGAAGGAATTGAAGAAGGAATATAAATGTAAATGGAAACAATAAAGAAAACACTAAAAGAGACAACCCTGGAGGTAGAAAACCAAAAAAGAAATCAGTAATCACGGATGCAAGAATCTCCAACAGACTACAAGAGATGGAAGAGAGAATCTCAGGGGCCGAAGACAACATTGAAAACATAGACAAAACAGTCAGAGAAGATGCAAAAGCCAAAAAGCTCCAACCCAAAATATCCAGGAGATCCAGGACACAATGAGAAGACCAAACCTAAGGATAATAGGAATAGAAGAGGGCGAAGAATAGCAACTAAAAGGCACAGTAAATATCTTCAGCAAAATTGTAGAAGAAAACTTCCCTACCCTTAAGAATGAGATAACCATGAGCATAAAAGAAGCCTACAGAACTCCAAATAGAGTGGACCAGAAAAAAAATTCCTCCTGACACATAATAGTCAAAATGCCAAGTGGCCAAAGCAAAGAAAGAATACTAAAAGCAGTAAGGGGAAAAGGTCATGTAACATATAAAGGCAGACCAATCATAATCACACCTGAGTTCTCAACAGAGACTACAAGAGCTAGAAGATCCTGGACAGACATCATGTAGACCCTAAGAGAACACAAGTGACAGCCTAAGCTGCTATGCCCAACAAAACTCTCAATCACTATAGATGGAGAGACCAAGATATTCCAAAACAAAACTAAATCTACACAATATTTGACCACAAACCCAGCACTACAACGAATTACAGGTGAAAAACCCAATAAAAGGAGGGAACCTACATTCTAGTAAAAGCAAGAAAACCAAAAGAAGAAAGACACACAGGCACAATTCTACTTATAAAAGCAAAAATAGTATGAAACAGCAACCACTATTCCTTAATATCTGTTAACATAAATGGACCCAATTCCCCAATAAAAAGACATAGGCTATCAGACTGGATACATAAACAGAATCAAGTATTTTGCTACATACAAGAAACTCATCTCAGAGACAAAGACAGACACGATCTCAGAGTAAAAGGTTGGGGGAAAACCTTCCAAGCAAACGGCCCCAAGAAGCAAGCTGGAGTGGCCATTCTAATGTCAAATAAAGTAGATTTTCAACCAAAAGTTATCAAAAAAGATAAGGAAGGGCACCTTTTACTCACTACAGAGAAAATTTGTCAGGAGAAACTCTCAATCCTTAACATATAAGCTCCAAATACAAGAGAACATATATTCATAAAAGAAACCCTACTAAAGCTCAAAAAATACATTGCACCCCACACAATAATAACACCCCACTCTCATCAATGAACAGATAATGGAAACAGAAACTGAACAAGGACACAGTGAAACTAGTAGAGGTTATGAACCAATTGGAATTAATAGACATTGACAGAACATTTCATCCTAAAACAAAAGAATACACATTTTTCTGAGCACCTTCTCCAAAATTGACCATATAATTGGTCACAAAACAAGCCTTAATAGATATAAGAAGATTGAAATACTCCCATGTATCCTATCAGATCAGCATGGTCTAAGGCTGGTCTTTAATAACAAGAAAGATAACAATTAGCCCATATACACATGGAAACAAAACAATGCTCTATAAAATGATAGCATGGTCAAAGAAGAAATAAAAAAGAAATTAAGGATTTTCTAGAATTTAATGAAAATGGAAACACAACATACACAAACCTATGGGATGCAATAAAAGCAGCACTGAGAGGAAAACTCATAGCTCTGAATGCTTCCAAAAAGAAACTGGAGAGAGCATACACTAGCAACTTGACAGCACAGTTGAAAGCTCTAGAACAAAAGAAAGCAAATACACCTAAGTGGAGTAGACAGCAAAAAATAATCAAACTCAGAGCAGAAATTGACCCAATAGAAACAAAAAGAACCATTCAAAGAATCAACAAATCCAAAAGCCGGTTCTTTGAGAAAATGTACAAGATTGATAAACCCTTAGCCAGACTAATTAGGGGGCAAAGAGAGAGTATCCAAATTAACAAAATAAGAAAGGAAAGTGGAGACATAATAACTGAAACTGTGGAAATTCAAGAAATCATCAGATCCTACTATAAAAGCCTATAGTCAACAAAGATGGAAAATCTCGAAGAAATGGATGAATTCCTAGATAGATACCAGATACTAAAGTAAAATGAGGACCAGGTAAATCATCTAAATAATCCCATAACATCTAAAGAAATAGAAGCAGTCATCAAAAGCCTCTCAATCAAAAAATCCAAGGTCCAGATGGGTTCAGTGCAGAATTCTATTAGATATTTATTGACGACTTAATACCAATACTCTCCAAACTATTTCACAAAATAGAGTCAGATGGAACACTACCTAACTCATTTTTCCAGGCCAAAATAACCCTCGTTCCTAAACCACACAAAGATCCTACAAGGAAAGAGAACTTTAGATCAATCTCACTTATGAACATTGATGCAAAACTATTCAACAAAATCCTAGCAAACTGAATCCAAAAACACATCAAAAGGATCATTCACTATGATCAAGTAGGACTCATTCCTAGGATGCAGGGATGGTTTAATATATGGAAATCCATCAACGTCATCCACCATATAAACAAACTCAAAGAAAAAAACCACATGGTCATCTCACTAGAGGCTGAAAAAGCATTTGACAAGATCCAACAACCGTTCATGTTACAAGTCTTGGAAAGAACAGGAATCCAAGACCCATATCTAAACATAATAAAAGCAATATACAGCAAACCAATAGCCAACATCTAACTTAATGGTGAGAAACTTGAAGCAATCCCACTAAAATCATGGACTAGACAAGACTGCCCACTCTCCTTCTATCTATTCAATATAGTACTGGAAGTCCTGGCTGGAGCAATTAGACAGCAAAGGAAATCATAGGGATACAAATTGGAAAGGAAGAAGTAAAAATATCACTGTTTGAAGTTGACATGAGAGTCTACATAAGTGACCCAAAAAATGTCACCTGAGAACTTATATAGCTGATAAAAAAGTTCAGCAAAGTGGCTGGATACAAAATTAACTCAAACAAATCAGTAGCCTTCCTCTATTCAAAGGACAAACATGTGGAGAAAATTAGGGAAAAGATACCCTTCACAATAGTCACAAAAAATATGAAATACCTTGGTATGACTCTAACTAAGCAAGTGAAGGACCTGTATGACAAGAACTTTAAATCTCTAAAGAAGGAAATCAAGGAAGATCTCAGAAAATGGAAAGATCTCCCATGCTCATGGATTGGAAGGATCAACATTTTAAAAATGGCCATCTTACCAAAAGCAATCTATAGATTCAATGCAATCCCCATCAAAATTCCAATCCAATTCTTCATAGAGTTGGAAAGATCAATGTGCAATTTCATATGGAATAACAAAAGACCTAGAATAGCAAAATCCATCCTCAACAACAAAAAAACATCTGCGGGAATCACTATCCCTGACCTCAAGCTATATTACAAGGCAATTGTGTTAAAACTGCATGGTACTGGTTCAGAAATAGGCACATGGATCAATGGAATAGAATAGAAGATCCATAAATGAGCCCTCACGTATATGGTCACTTGGTTTTTGACAAAGGAGCTGTAAACATTCAATGGAAAAAGGACTGCCTCTTTAACAAATGGTGTTGGTCCAACTGGCACTCAGCATGCAGAGGCATGAATGAAAATAGACCCTTTCTTATCTCCCTCTACAAAGCTCATGTGCAAGTGGATCAAAGATCTCCACATTAAACCAGGTACACTGAAACTATTAGATGAGAAAGTAGGGAAAACCTTAGAACACATATGCACAGGAGAAAATTTCCTGAACAGAACAACAATGGCTCGTGCTCTAAGGTCAAAGATTAACAAATGGGACCCAATGAGATTTCAAAGTTTCTGAAGGTTAAAGACACTGTCAAGAAAACAAAACGGCAGCTAACAGATTGGGAAAAGATCTTTACAGTCCCCACATCTGATAGAGGCCTAATATCCAAGGTATACAAAGAACTCAAATAGTTAGACACCAGAGAATCAAGCAACCCTATTAAAAAATGGTGTACAGAGCTAAACAAAAAGTTCTCAATCGAGGAATATCTAACGGAAGAGAAGCATCTAAGGAAGTGCTCGACATCCTTAGCCATCAGGAAATGAAAATCAAAAAAACACTGAGATTCCACCTCACACCAGTCAGAATGGCTAAGATCAAAAATTCAGATGACAACAGATGCTGACAAGGATGTGGAGAAAGAGGAACACTCCTCTACTGTTGGTGAGGTTGTAAACTGGTACAATCACTCTGGAAATCAGCATGGTGATTCCTCAGAAAATTGGACAGTATTACCTGAAGACCCAGTTATTCCTCTTGTGGGCATATATCCTAGAGACGCTCCAACATACAAGAAAGACACATGTACCACAATGTTCATAGCAGCCCCATTTATAATAACCAGAAGCTGGAAAGTATCCAGATGTCCTTTAGTAGATGAATGGATACAAAAATTGTGGTATATTTATACAATGAAGTACTACTCAGCTATCAGAAACAATGACCTTATGAAATTCTTAAGAAAATGGATGCATCTAGAGAATATCATCCTGAGTGAGGTAACCCAGTCACAAAAGAACAGACATAATATGCAGTCACTGATAATTAGATACTAATCCCAAAAAGCTCTGAACACCTCAGAAACAACTCACAGACTGTGTGTAGTTCAAGAAAAACAAAGGCCAATAAAAAAAGAAAAATCATTATGTTTAATCTTTACACACCAAGAAAACTCTGACTATTTCCAGGTTACATCCTGTTTTGCATGTACTTCATACTCATTGTAACTAGTAAGATTTTAAGGCATATTATTAAACCTTTGAAAAAATCAAGTACTGACAAAAATGTATTCATTTAATTTTATGCAAAAACAAACAAATAAACAAAAAACCCAAAAAAAATTATGAGCGAGTGCACCTTCCTGAAGACAAGTGGAGGGGGAGGTGGATGCGAACGGGATTCAGGGAGGGGATAACATCTCAAATGTAAATAAGAGAGTATCTAATAAAAACATAACAATAATAGCCGAAAAGAACAAACAAGTACAGATGGTGGTGGTTTTGTGAGAAGAACCGTGAAGAGCAATGAGACCAGAAGCAGAAGGAGAAGTGGAGAGTCGGCTAGGATTACAACCAAAATCAAATATCAGTAGGGTTGAAGTTTATGAAAGAGAAGAGAAAGAAGGTGAGTTCAAAAAAAAAAAAAAAAACCACTCAAATCATAATAAAATCCTGCCAAAGATGATACACAAAATATAGAAATTCAAGATGCCATGTGACCTCAAAGAAGGCTAAATCCAAAGAAATCTCTGAACATGATTATTATGCCCATAACCCTAGCACCCCAGATGTTGAAGCAGGAGGATTATTGCCTGTGTTACATAGTGAATCTTTGTCTTATTTAGTAAATAGAAAGAATAAATACTTATCCCCAAATTATATCATACTTAGACTTCTGAAAACTGAAGAAAACGATAAAACTGTAAAAGCAGGTAGATATTAAACCAAATTGAAAGGTAGAGGGCTCCTCGTTTGTAATGAAAGTTCAGAGAAAGTAACACAATAGTTTTCAAATACTCTTCCTTACTACCTGCATGTGTGTGTGTGTGTGTGTGTGTGTGTGTGTGTGTGTGTGTGTGTGTGTAAATGGTTATATATATAAATGGTTAACATGGTGACAGGACACTGAACCCAGGCTTCCTGCATGGTAGACAAGCTTTCTACCAACTTAGTTATATTTCCAGCCCCACCCTTATATAGCTCTGCATCTGCCAATCAATTCACTATACAATAAGTCAAAATCCTTGTGGATCTTACATATAAATTAATACCTATATCTCCAAAGCAGATTTTTTTGAGAAATTCAAATGAATGACATATGTTCACAGATGATCACATAATTCTGACTCTGGCTCTGCTACCCTCTCACACCCATCTCACAAGAACTGAGCCTGGTGACAGTAAAGACAGTGGCTGCCTCCCCTATCCCCCGTCATTCTGTCTGCTTAGCACAGGATGTGGCACAGAGTCGGAGACCCACCACGGCTCCCGAATTGAAATGCACATGTCCTTGTGGAGCTTCTTCCCAGCTGCCGCTTAGCAGATGGTAAAATTCTTCTCCAGGTGTTTCTTGACTTAACAGGTGTACACTCGGAAGGCCTTCCCCTTTGCAGAGAGTCTGCGTGTCTGATTTATTATTCACAAGATGTCGTGAGTTCAGACCAGAACTGAGAAAAAGGCAGAGTCAAGGGTAAGGAGGGTAGCAGCCCCTTGGAGGATATGTTAAAGTAAATGCAGTCCTGTAGTCAGAGAGGATGAAGGCCATAATATATGAGGTGTGAGCCCTGTGAGGGGATTTTGGTAAAGGGGAACTTATCTTTCTCCTCCTCCTCCTCCTCCTCCTCCTCCTCCTCCTCCTCCTCCTCCTCCTTTCCTTTGTCTCTCTTTTCTCCTGACTTCTTGACTCCTTTCTCTCTTTCCCTTCCTCCTTTTATTCTTTCTTTGTTTCCTTCCTTTCTTTTTCCCTCCTTCCCTCCTTAGTCCCAAGTCCATTTCTTTCAGACACACAAGTTCTCTCCCACTCTGTCCTACTCCCTCCCCACCTGCTGGCCTGATGTAAATGTTTTTCAAGCTCCTATCTCATGCTAGGCCCCATGTTAATGTCTGGGAAGGATGAATAGGTTTATAATGCATACTCTATACCTTCAGTATGGCAGGAGACAGGAAATGAATAGCAGTAATAAAACATCAAGATTAATTGGTATGGGAGGTCACAGGGAAGGAGGAAGCAGAGATCACTTCCAGCTATGGAAAAGAAGAGGTGAGCTGGAACTTGATCAGGAGTTGAAGTCTGAGTTAAATAAGGATCATTAAGAATGCTGACTTTATTTGGCAGATGTGATGTGATTCCCTGATTTTCCAGTGATCAGCTATATTTACTTAATAAAGTGACTTCACCTCTCTGTACCTTGGTGATCTCTGTAAAAATGAGCAAGTATTCAGCCATTGTCTTCTCACCAACATGGTGGGTCTGTCCGACCCTAGCTTGTCTCCACTGTGTTGTTGTAGCTCCCATTGAAAGGACCTGTCTATCGAAACCATCTGATTTCACTGATTTTACTACTGATTTCACCATCTTCTTGCAAAAAAACCTTTTTGAGCAAGTTATTCATATTTCCTCTCTGTCCTCTCCTTATTCTACCTCTGCTGTATCCAACCAGGCTGTCACCTTCACTATCCTGCTGCAGTCACTGATGACCCAGGATCCAGAATCCAAGGACGAGTTACTCAGTCAAATCTTCAGTCATTTAGAAGCCCATCAACCCTTTCTCCTCTTTCTTCTCTTTCCGGGCTCTCAGCTAAGCTGCTTCCTCTCCCAGCTGCCAGGCTGCACCTTCTCAGCCAATGGTTGTTCTTTCTCTGATTTCATTCATGTCTGTTCCCAAGTCAGTGTCCAGAACGAGCCTTTCATACTGCCCGTGTTGTGGTATGCCACGCCAGAATGAAAACTGGTCTTGTCATGCCTGTAAGTTCTGCCCCATCCTCTCCTCCTCCTCTAGCAAGACTTGACCTGCTCTCAGTCCTCTGCTTGCTCTGATCCAGCCATGATGGCTCTTAGGTGATCCTCAAATTTTCAAGTATGCCCTCACTTCAAAGTCTTGACATTTTAAAAATAATGTCTAAAAGGCATATTAATTTTATTTTATAGATGTGATGTTTGCCCGCATGTATGTCTGTGTATCACACAGTGAGCCTGTTGGCTGGAGAGGCCACTGAATCCCTTTGACTGGGAGTTACAGACAGTTGTCAGTAACCACATTGGAACTGGGAACTGGACTCTTCTCTTCTGCAAGATCAAATGCATTTAACTGTTGGGACAGCTCACCAGTCAGAAGTTTTAGCATTTTTAACAGCCTAGAACCCTCATCCAGAAATGATCAAGATCTGATCTACAGTTCTTTTGTGCTGCCATAGCAAAATGCTACTTAACCAAATAGAAATTCATGTATCATACATCATGTAGGTGTGTGTGTTGGCGGGTGGGGGTTCATTGTCAAGAACTGGCAAGGTTTTCACACTGGTTATGGCTTCCTTCCTTCCGTCTATATAAGTGGCTCCAACTCACTGTCATTTCATTACCTCTCTCCGTGCATACACGCAGAAAGATTTTTCCCCCTTCCTATCTCTTTAAACTCTCTAACTCTAAGTATGGTTCACCTTATACATTTATTTAATCCTAATTACATCCTATTTTGGTTTTCCCTCTAACTTGCATAAACTAGAGTTTTCTGGGAAGATGGACCTGAACTAAGAAAATGCCTTCATACTATTGCCTATAGACAAATCTATAGGGTATTTTCTTGATTGATGATTGATAATGGTTATTGGTGTGAAGCACTCCATCTTACTCTGGGCATTCCTTACATGCTAATATACTTAGTTATGTACCTTCCCACTATTGACACTGCTTACCATTGCTAGGCAAACGTCTGGAACAGGAAAGTGTGTAACTGTTACGACTATCATAAGAGAATGGCAAATGAAAGGCTCTGTGTGGGAGGGATCTCTGTAAAGAAGAGGCCAATTTCATAAAAAAACGGGAAATACGCCTTACCTTTGGAGAAAAGCCAAGGGAAGAAGGTTCTATCGACTTTGGATAACTTCACTAAGTTGTCCCAGGAGGCAGCTAGCTGATTGTCACCTTTGACTTGACAGTTACTGAGTGGCAGTTACAGAGTATTCTCAGGGAGGAGAATGTCATAGTCTGAGTTGGATTCAGGTCAGTTTAACCTGTGCTGAGGGACTTACACAAGGTGAATCCTGAGGCAGATAGCACTGAGAAGAAATTTTCAAGTGGGTCAATTTACCCAGTTGAGATTTCAGTATTAGGAAAATTGTGACCTTTTAACTCTGACTTTTATACAGTAGTATATTTCAACAACTTACTTTGACTTAGAAACAATGGTTTTTGATCCTTTCCTAATTACTAAAGATTCTTTTGAGAAATTTAAATTAGAAGATTTCATTTCTCTTGTTCTCTTGCTCTCTCATGGTGTTGCTTGTATTATTACCAGGAGATCTCTGGATGATCCCTCTCTTGTGAACTCTCACAGATTCTCAAAAGTTCAGTGGTTTCTCTTTCTCTTAGAGAGTTCAACTTGCAGGAAGAGTAAGGAGTTTAAATGAATCTTTATTAAAATCCTTGAGATGAGAGAGGGGGTGGGGGGAAGCAACTTTCTGGAGGCCTGTGCTGACTTGCAAAGGAACACTTCTGTGCAGAGAGGTGGGGGGCATGATGTCTCTCGGTGGAAGCTGTTGTGTGGCTTTCTCATGTCTGTAATGTCTGTAGAGTGGATTCTGGCATAGGCTTCCCCTTGGTTCCTTTCTCAGTTGATGGTCAGGCCCCCGACCTTTCTATCAAAACTCTTCATTTCATTGCAACCCTCTTCATATCAGGAGCGTATGAAGCCAAACTGGTGCCAGCCACCCCGGTGACCAATACTCTGTGTCATATGCATTCACCTTGACTGATCTCTCTTTCAAATTCTCTGCACTTGTGTCATGTGACCATTCCTTTTATGGCATTTGTCTTCTTTATTTCATAAATAAACTAAGAACCCATGCTGTTAAAGTGGATCTATCTTTGACACTGCCCCGGACCACTTTTCCCTCCTTTCTGTCCTCTTCTCTAAACTAGATAAAACACCGTCTTGACGCTGATATACCCTGGCTATATTATGCTGCCAGATTTTAGGTGTCTGCTAATGTTTTAAAAACACATGTACATGTACACATGCACACATAAGAATATGTACATATGCAGTAATGTATATGTGTTCCTCAACTTACCCTTCCCCTGCCTATTCACAGTACATTCTAAAGACTTACTTACCCTTACAAACCCAGTTTTCAGCTAAAGATTATGTGCTATTGCTTAAAGACACAGTGGTGTATTTATTTATTCGCGTTTGGGTGGGCATTTCAGTTGTTACAGAAAACATCCTTCCTCCAAGCTCTTCAGACATATATGTAACTGTGCTATTGCCTGGGTTCCTAAAGGTAGACTCTCTGAATGTTCAGAAGTGTGTATTTTCAGTTTCTGTAATCGGTCCCAAATTGCTCTCTAAAGTGTTTGCATACACTTAGACTCCCACTAATAAAATGACGCTGTCTGCCATCTGGCACTGGGCTTATCCCACAATGCAATTTTATATACAAGAGACACTATGTAACTATGTAACTGAATTGTTTATTTCTCTGATCAATAGAGAAGATTGATAGGTGCTATAGTCTTATATGGAAAAATTATATATTTTGTGTATGGATCTTTTTTTGCTTTGATCTATTGAAAAACTGTTTTTCTCAGTCTTTGGATGTCTTTTACTGTTATTTTCAGAACCTTCTCTCTTGTGGATATTATCATGATGTAGTTGTACACTGAACATTTTGTTTAAGGAAGTCCCTTCTCACAGAACCCTAAATACAGTCCCCCAGTATTTTCTGACAAAGGATTTAAGGTTTAATTTTTACCATCGGTTCAACAATATACGTGTGTTAAAGATGTTTTTAAACTAAAATTTATAAAATCAAAGCATATACTTTGTTGCTATGGTGCACCTATGGTGCTGTACTGTGAAAACTATGGTGCAACTGCTTTTGTGACAAGAGCTAAAGCCTTGGGGTGAGAGAAATCCCACATTTGTCTGCTATCGATTATAAATGCCTTGCGTCACCCAAATTCCTCACTATTTTAATTATGAGGACAATCATACTGTTGCTTCTAATTGTAGTTTTACTAAGAGTCCAAACAGCCTGAAAGTGAGTAAAAATAATATTTACTGTTTAAATATCTTTAAACGCTATTTTTAACTTTGTTTATATTTTTAAATTTAATGTATAAATGTAATTTACAGTAGTACTATGCATTAACTCACTTTTCTATTGTGATATCAAAATATTTGTGGCATATAGATTAAGTTGGTTGTCAGCTCACAGTTTTGGAGGCCAAAGTCTAAGTTGGGTAGACTTATGTGTTTGGTCTCTGATGAGGATCCCCTGGACTTTGCATCCTAACATGACAGTTGACGTCACAGTGCGATGACATGTAAGGAGAGAGATTCGAGGTGAGATAGGAAACCAGCGAATGAGGAAAAACTGGCCTTGTTCTTTGTGTAGCTACAACCCTCTAATGAGAATTAAGCACGTCCTGCGACAGTGCTTGTAATGTCCCAGTCACCTCCCTACTAGATGTTGCCTTGTAAGGGTTCTACTGTTTCCCACCCACCACATGGAAAACTGGCTTTCAACGCATGGAACTAACTTCCATGGATGTACTCAAACCACACACTAGTCTTCCATGGCAGCATTATTTTCCAGGTGTTTGGCCTGTTAAGACTAGTTCAAGTGATACCTGTAGACTGATTTCATGACAATGCGTACAATATGTGTAGACTGATTTCATGACAAAGCGTTATCCTGCTGTGGGGACAGGGCATGGCGTGCTTCTTTATCCTGCTGCTGTCAGACTTTCCAGCTGCTGTGGTTTGAGGACATAGAGGGGTTGGTTGCATCTCTACAAATATCCAGACATCACTAGCTGTTTACCAAAATTCTCTTTCCCCCCAGCATTCTATGGTAGGTAGCATCTTTGTCATGAATTAAGTCACCGTGTCTGTGTGGGCTCTTTTCTGTATTTGTTTTGTGGTATTAATCTATATGTCTCTTCTTATATGTTTGCTAGTCTAACTTAATTAACCAAGCTTATAATCACTCTTGGGCTAGGCAAGGCAAATTCTCCCCCTTTCTTCTACTTCTTCAAATTTCCTGGGTCTTTAACTTTCTAGCTTTCAATTAGCTTCTCAAGAAACACACATGCACACACATATATGCACGCACACACACTTTTTTCTTTTAATTGGAAACCATCTGGGTTTAACTTCAAGTACATTATTAAAGTTGAGATATAATTTTATTCTGTCCTAGTTTTGTTCCTATAGTGACGGTCAATTGTCCCAGTTTCATTCATTGGCTGTTCATCGATTTATTAATCTAGAAGCTGCACTTTTCTTTCACATGTATAGTTGATCTTTATTATTCATGGATTCTGACTACATCTACTAACTAGAATTTATTTGAAGCTCCAGAATCAATATTCATGGTGTCATTGTGGTCAGTTTCTGATACATCCAGAGCAAGGACATTTTTGAGTTAAATGATGAGTGTTTTCCAAGCTGATGTCAAACAACATGACCTGTCTCACCCTCCTTCAGTTCTTATAATATAAACCAGTGTCCCTTCTGGAAGTTTTTAATGTTTTCAAATTTTATTTATTATAATTATGTATATGAGGTGTGTGTGTGTGTGTGTGTGTGTGTGTGTGTGTGTGTGTGTGTGCATGCTTTAGACAGATGTGGAGGCCAGGGGACAACCGTGGGGTCAGTTTCTTCCTTCTGCTCTATTGTAGGTTTCAAAGGTCACCAACTGGTACAAGGATTTCACTTACCTTCTGAGCTATCTCACTAACCCCTCTAGAATCTTTCTAGTTCAGTTTTTTAATGTATGCTTTTTTTGTTGATGATTTTTTATTTAAGATGACCTCCAGGTACAGTGCTAAAGTTCTGTGTTAGCATGTTATATATCAAAAGACCTGTACTGCACCTTATGGAGAAAATTCACTTTAAATGAGTCTGTATCGTGAGCTATAATGCTCCTGGCTATGAGTTCAAGCAACAATACACATTTTAAAAATTTTTTAAATAGACACACACAAACAATGCCATGATGGCCAATGAAGTTATTATGAATACAGTCTTACCGGAACCTACCTGAATATTTTTCCCATAACCAATGACTCAATTTACTGTTATGGTGAATTTATAAAACATAACTACAATCATTATATCTCTGTGTTTGATTGCATTTGATTACAATGGCTTTCTTTTTATCTCTTTACTTTCAATATTTCTGTGTGACTTTAACAAAAATCATATAGTTTAGGCCCTCTCCCCAATCTACTATGAGAATATCTGATTTTTAAATGATAGTTAATTTGGTCATCAGTAGTGACTCATCTTGACTCATTCCATTTCCCCTTGCATTTTGCCTTTCCCTAATTATTTCATTCTCTTTCACTTTATTTTCCTGTTACATTTTCAAATCCTATTTTTTAACATTTACACTTTATGTTTATACTTTATACATTTGATTTATTCCTCTGGTAAAGATATTGCTGTTAAATTTTAACGTATAACTTTACACAACAAAGACTAAGGAACTATGTCCCTTTCCTTCCTGCTCAAAATATGAGGATGACATGACACGTTTGTTTAAAATCTGGCTGCAGATACTGCCCAATATTAGAATACTTGCCTAGCAGGTGCGAGGCCATGGATTCCAAGCCCAATGTACATACTTATAAAATATACACACACAAACACATACACATACACCCAAACACACATATACACACACATACACACATGTGATAGATAAAAAGATAGACTGACAGACAGACAGAAAATGGAAATTATACATAACCAGGCACTTATCTTTAATACCAACACTTGGGAGGTAGAGGCAGGCAGATCTCTGTAAGTTCCAGGATAGTGCTATGCAGAGAGACAACATTCAGAACAAACAATCAAACAAACAAAAAACCCAAAACACCCCAAACAAAAATAAAACCAATAAACCACCACCAATAACAACTAAAATTATTTAAGTACCATCTCAGTATCTGTTTTTAAATGGTTGTTATTAAAATTTGAATCTAAGCTAGATTCACCCCCATAGACACTCTGGTGCCTCCTCCCCTATCCAGTTCTACCCAGTTCCTCCCTCTGTTCACTTCCAATGTCTACTTTATTTCCCTTCTGAGAAGGAACCAACCATCCTCCCTTGGGCCCTCCCTGCTGTTTGGCTTCTTTGGGTCTGTGGTTTGTAGCATGGTTATCCCGGACTTTCTAATATCTACTTATAAATGAGTATATACCATGCACGTCCCTTTGAGTGTGGTTTATCTCACTCACTCCAAGCAGTAGGAGGTATGGATCCTGAAGCAAGCACTTTGTGTAGCCAAGCAGGGCAGGACTCCCAGTGGAGGGATAAGGACAGCAGCCCACCCACAAACCTTCCATGCAAAATGTGTCCCGCCTACATGATATACAGGGACAAAGAGCAGAGATAAGGAATGAGCAACCAACAGCTGGCCCAAACTGAGACCCATCCCATGGACAAGAACTAATCCTTGACACTATTAATAATACTCTGTTACACTTGCAGATAGGAGCCTAGCATATTTGTCCTCTGAGAGGCACCAACCAGCAGCAAATGAAAAAGGATGCAGAGACCCACAGCTAAACATTAGATGAAGCATGGTGTTCTTATAGAAAAGTGAGGAGAAGGACTGGGGAAGAGGAAAGAGACTCCACAAAAGACCAACAGAGCCAACTAACCTAAACCCTTATGAGCTACTAGGGCTGAACCACCAACCAAACAGCAAGCACAGGCTGGACCTAGGACCTCTGCACATATGTAGCAGATGTGCAGCTTGGTTTTCATGCTGGTCCCCTAACATCTGGTCCCAGGATCAAGGGCTGTCCCTGTAGCTGTTGCCTGCCTATGGTTTCAATCAGTGTAACTGACCACTTTGCCTGGCCTCAGTGGGATAGGATGTGCCCAGTCCTGCAGGGACTAAGTACCCAGGGGACACCCAGGGGAGAGCACCCTCTTCTCAGAGGAGAAGAGTGGGGGGATCTCTGTGAGGGAGTATTGAGAGGAGAGGGGCAGCTAGGGCTCAGGTGGCAGCTTGAGAGAGGAGGTGAAGGCTGGTGCTCGCACAGGGCTTCATCTTCATTACCTGCTTCTTCCATCAGGATGTATGCAGCTGATGCTAAATGCAAACCCCTCCCAGCATCACACCAAGGACCTAAAGAGAAGGCCAGCCTTCTTCACCACTGCTGTCTCCAGCACAGTCCTAACCGATTGCTGTTCTTACAACTCTTTGCCCATCAGCTGACGCCTTGCTGACTAGGGACTTCAAATTTTGACCTTTTAAAGTAATTTTTAAAAACGTGAAGCAGGGAAAAAAAGTATTCCCAATCTACCTGGGAGTCCTGTGGGTTCTCAGAGTCACTAAAGCCACTATTTAAAAATGATTGGTCACCATTATGCAATGAGGGACCTCTCAGGCCCTTTTCTTTCAGTGTTATCTCTGTGGATTCTGAATGAAATTGGCTCTTGAAACCCGGCTGGTTCCTGCCTGGAGCTTTAGGTCAGAGTTACATTCCCCTCGAAGGGCAGCACCTATGGATGAATGTGTGTTGGGCCAGCCCTTGGGCAAAATGCTTATCCATTTGCCACCTCACTTAAGTCCATGTGCATGGGCAGAGCCCTTTAAAACCAATTTAGCATCTGCATTTTCAGTTTAGGAGACAGAGAGATTGTAAAGCCAGAGACTAGGCAGATCTTTGCTTTACTCCACATGGTCAGTTCTAGTTCTGTGCTTTTCTCCAGAGCAGGGGCTATGCTCATTAGAGAAACTCAGAATTGCCAGGGAGCTGCTGATACTGACAGCGCCCTACTGGGTAGTGCCCCTTTCCTGTAGTCTGCCCCTTCGTGGGAGTATCCAGGAATCTATAAGTTCACTCTGTTCCCCCAGAAGTTGCAAATGTATGAACTGAGGCACACAGTAACCCTGACAAAACCTCCAGAGATGTTCAACCATAGAGGTCAAAGGTCATCCTAGACAGAGAGTAACCAGCTAAATAGTTCTCCCCAGGTCACACTTCTTTCTCTGCTCTAGTTTGGCAATCTCAAGGTTGTGTCTCTGAGCTGCTTCTTTCAGGCTCTTCCTTCCACTCATCAGATATTGTAAAACCCAAAGTTAACCCATAAGCTAGACTGACCCAAGGGCCCGGTAACCTCCTGAAATGCTGGGAATTGTAGTTCTTAGAAAATAACATAGCCACATGGTAAAATATGGTGGTCTTATGGTTTAGTCCTTAAAATCCCCTATAACACATGCTGGGAACTTCAGGAAGTGTTCCTGACTAAAGTCTGTCCTGGTCAGTATTTAATTAAAACTTGCTTCAGAGTGTGGAACTGGTTTTTCTCTTGCAAATCTCAGGATTAACAATATGTCTTTGGGCTTTATATTTTTCCAGACTTAGGAGCTAACCCGGGTCAGATCTTTCCAGAAAGACACTGAAGGAGAACTTGAAGGTCAAGAGTCTCTGGAAGAGAAGTGTTCAGACTGAGAAAGTGTGCAAGAGGATCAGTCAGCCTCTCAGCAGTCTGGGGCTGTATCCTTCATCCTAGGAAGCTCGAACTGAGAGCCTCCGTGGAAAAGGTAACAAAGAGAAGTAACCATGTCCCCTACCCTCCTGCTTGCTCTGCAAAACCCAGAACCCTCTTCCTGGCTTTTTAACAGACAGAACTTTCTCCCCAGGACACCTTAGCAAGAAAGAGAAATGCAGAAGGCAAGAGGCATGCACAGCAAATGGCCTTCCCCTCAGCTCTTAGTCTTTCTGCCTTCTCTTCCGCCGTGATCTGAGCTCTAGGTGTAGCACATATATTATATATATGTATGTGTATGTACTAGCATCACATGATTAGTTGTTCTCTACATTTTGGTCTGTTGTGGTCTTCTGTAATGATCTTCATCTGCTGCAAGGTGTTTCTGACAGAGCAGGTTCAATTTATATATTTAGGAATATGTACATACACATACATATATATAATATACACACATACACATCATATACCTATACATGTTACAACAATTAAAAAAAATAGAAACCATGAATTTGAAAGACAGCAAAGAAAGGGCGTTCCTGGGAAAGATGAGAAGGGTGAAGGGGGCAGTGTCATTATTTTTTAATTGCAAACAAACTTGAAAATGTAAAAAACTGAGGCATGCACAGAATACACAGACAGTATGGTTTGTGAGATATGACCAAAAAAAAAAAAAAAAAAAAAAATCCTCAAAACCAAACCAGACCAAAAGTCGAACAAAACAAACCAAAACAAACCAAAACCAAAACCAAACCCAGCCAGGTGATTCCAGAGCCACTTGAATGAAATGCTGGCATGCCGGTACATGCATTCGATCTTGGCATTAGGGAGGTAAGACAGGAGAGATCCCTGGATCTTCATGGCCATCTAGCCAAGCCAATTTGTTCCGTGTAAGTCCACAAGGTGGTGTATGTATGTGCAGGGGACGTCTGTCTGAAAGTATGAGTGTGCAGGGGCAAAAGATATGGAACCTCTGGTGCTGTCCCTTGTCCCACCAGCCACCTTCAGTGTGGCTTCTGCTCTTTATTTGCCCTTTCTCATCTTCACAGGTTAAGGCTAGTTCTTCAGAACAGTGCTACCCAGTAGGATATTGGGTCATGGTGCATTCTGTATTCTTCTTGCTCTGAATGACATCAAGGAGCTGCATCTAAGACTTGTTGGTAGACAATGGGATCTGGACCTGGAGGCACAAAGCCTGTGCTTGCAATGGGTTTCTGGCTTTCTGGTTTATGTTCACAATATCTATGATATAATGATGTATATTCCTAACCTGGAACAGGGGTGGAAAAATGTGATGAAAATGTCAGGGGTTTGGGGGAGAAAGCAATTCATTCTTCAATCCCAGTGATGTTCCATGAGAAAATGCAGGGCTGTCTCTCCCCCCAAGCTCAGAACCTGAATATGGACTGGTTTTCCAAGGCGGAAGAGAATTCCACCCATGTCTCCTTTGTTTTAGAAGTCTCTGTATTTTAGAGATTTACAAGCCATTAGGGAATGGTTTAAGAAGTTAATAACCTGTTACCATCCTGGAGAATTGTCTTTGATAATTTGTTTGGCTTATGAAAATAAATACATTAAGATCGAGAGGTAGTCCTTACTCATGCCACTTACTGAAGGCAGATCATCCAACAATAAGCAAATATCATTAATCTTACACTCACACGGGGGAGAGCTTAGTTCTTAAATATTAACTGTACTCGTGAGCTTGCAGTTTTTAGAAACCAAAGTGCAAATGACACAATAAACTTTGTGTCACTGATTATTTGTGTGGAAAAAAAAAAAACAAATTAATTGGGAAAGGCTGCCAGAGAAAGGGTTGCAGAATACACAGAGCTCATAATTAGGGCAGTTGATAGGGCACTGGATTCTTCTTTTCTCCCACAAGGCCGGAGCACCAGGGAGTCGGTACATTTGATTTGATTTTAATTAGCAGAGTAGTGTTAATCTTAACTTTATAGATGACTTTTAAGCCTATAGGACTTGTTGCTAGAGTTGAAAGGGATTTCTATTTTCTCCTCTCCCTCCTCGTCCTCCTCCTCCTCTTCCTCCTCCTCCTCCTCTTCTTCCTTCTCCTTTCCCTTCTTTCTAAACATTTGAGCAATTGTCCTACAAGGTCACCTGTGCTGGGGAAGAAGTTCAAGGTTCCTGTGTGTATGAGTATGTGTGTGTGTGTGTGTGTATACATGTGCACATGACACATCTCTATGTTTATAAGTATACTTCTATGGAAAAGAAATACCAGAAGTCAGCTTCTGGTGTTGTTCCTCAGGAGCCACTGCCAATTTTGTTTTTTGACACAGGACCTCTCACTGGGCTTTGGGTCTCACCAGTTGCCTATATTGATTGACCAGGAATGTCTAGGGTATCAGTTTGTCCATCTCAGTTTGCCAAAGCTGGGATTCTAAGCACTCACCACTGTATCTGGCTACAGCTGGGGCTTGAACTTATTTCCTCACGTTTAGGTGACTAGTACTCTGTCAACTTAACTATCTCCCTAACACTCACTCTCCTGACCCGCACTGTGTTGGACTCGAGTCAGAGAAAATTGTTATTTTAAAAGCAAGAACCCTTCTGATTTTTCTAGCTGGCTTAGTCCTGTAGAAAAACGAAAGGTTGTAGAGTTACATGGGCAACTCGAGGCACAAACTGAAGACATGCTCATGGAGGTAACACAGGCCAGGCTGTATCCTTACCACACAAAAGTCTGCTCCTTACCCAGGAGCCTGATGCAATCTCATCACTATGTTTAATTACTCAGTATTTACACATACCTTTGAGTTTGTGTTCCTGATAATCCAGTAATGAATAAATGTCACTCGCAGAAATAAATTACATAGTACTTACTCCAAGGGTTCACTGTTGTCCTTTTCTCTTTCTGCTTAAATGATGGGCTGACAGCCACTGGGCATTGACTTGCTGTTCATTTACAATAGGGCATCTTTTTAGCATGAGAGCTATGAGTCTTATAAGCAGAATTAATGATTTATAAATATATGCAAAAATAATTATGACAATTCTTTTAAAATGTTATTTTATTCTTCTCTTAGGCATTACATCTTCCTCCCTTCATTTCCCACACCCTCCTCCAGACTCCTCCTCCTTTTCCCTTTAAAAGAAGAACAGGTCTCCCAGGGATGTCAACTGGATATGGCACAAACCCTTATATCAAGGCTGGAGGAGGCGACACTATGGAAAAGGGTCCCAAGATCAGGTAAAGTAGTCAGATACACCTTCCTTCCACTCTTATGAGTCTCATAAGAAAATCAAACGTATAACTAATAACACACACACACACACACACATACACACACATACACACACACATACACACATACACACACATACACACATACACATACACACACACATACACACACATACACACACATACACACACATACACACATACACACATACACACACATACACACATACACACACATACACACATACACACATACACACACATACACACACATACACACACTCATACACACACATACACACACACACACACACACACATACACACGGCATCAATTCCACGAGGAGACATGCTGCAGAATAGGTGGAAATGTTTGCCTGCTAGTCTTCCAGCAGGGGATCAAGAACTAAAACATATAAAGGACTAAAAATAAATAAGTACAATGTCCAGTAAGTATATGGAAATGTGTATCTTTAGCCATCTGGAAAATGCAAATTAAAGCCACCTTGAGGTTTTTTCTCACATGCCTATGATGAAGAAAATCCCTAACTGCAAATGTGAAATTTCAGGGTGAAATTAACCCTCATTCACTGTAGGTGAGAATGCAGCTTAGACCATTCACTGTTGAAATCAACATGGAGTAGCTCGAGAAAACTAAAAATAGAACTAACATGAGCCAGTTATACCAGTCCTGAGTATATTAAAAAAAAAAAAAAAAGCATGCAGTACCCAGGGTTTATCACAACGCTATCTGCAATAGCCACATTATGAATCACCTATCTGCTCAAATGTGAGATTTACACACACACACACACACACACACACACACACACACACAGGAGAGGGAGAGGGGGGAAGACAGACAGACAGACAGACAGACAGACAGAGAGAGAGAGAGAGAGAGAGAGAGGGAAAGACAGAGAGAGACAGACAGACATTGAGGTTTTCAGTTTTAAAGAAGAATACGGGGTCTGGAGAGAACCGGCTGGATTCACTTCCACTTACTTGGGTGACAATTTACAAGTATAGGCAATTTACAAGTTTCAGTCCCAAGGGACCCACACCCTCTCCTGATGTCTGTGAGCACTGTAACACTGCATGGATTCACAGACACACATGTAGGCACGACACCTTAACATTTAAGAAAAATGAAATTGTGTTAGTTGCAAGAAAGTGATGAAAATGGAGATTGGCATTAAATGAAAAAACAAACAAACAAACAAACAAGAAGCATGAAAATAAAAAGAGGGCCAGTACGGGAAGAGAAAGGAGACAAGAAGGACAGAGATCAAGGATAACCATGGACCAAATACATTGTATACATGGTTGAAAATGTCACAATGTAACTCATAGTACAAAACTTTTTTTCTTTTTTAATAGATTTTATTGGATATTTTATGTATTTACATTCCAAATATTATCTGCTTTATCCCATCTCCCATGCCCCTTCCTCCCTACCCCTGCTTCAGTGAAGATGCTCCCACTTCCACCCACCCATTCCCATCCCTGGCATTCCACTCCACTGAAAACAAGCCTTCACAGGACCAAGGGCCTCTCCTCCCACTGATGCAGGGCAATGCCGTCCTCTGCTACATATGCGGCTGGAGCCATGGGTTCCTCCATGTGTACTCTGGTTGGTGATTTAGTCCCTGGGAGCTCTGAGGAAGTCTGGTTGGTTGATATCGTTGTTATCCCTGTGGGGTTACAAATCTCTTCAGCTCCTTCAGTTCTTTGTCTAACCCCTTTCGTTATGGTCCCTGTGCTTAGGCCCATGGTTGGCTGCAAGCATCCTCATCTGTATCAGGAAGGATCTGGCAGAGCCTCTCAGGAGATAGCCACATCAGGCCCTTTTCAACAAGTACTTCTTGACATCAGTAATATGTGGAGAGCCCTTTTGGCACCTCTGAACAGTTGATGGCGGAGTAATATTAATATTATCCCAGGACATTTTGGGGCTAGCCAAGGCAGGGATCTGGCCTCTGTGCTACGCCCTGTAAGGGCTATTATCAAGCACATCTACAACTGTAGCTCTAGGCAGGTTCTAAGAATAAGGCTATAAGGAAGTACATCTACATCTGAAGTACGGGGCTGGGCCTTTTAGAAAGTGGCATAGGGAAGTACATTCGTATTTGAGGCTCCAGGCAGAATCCTTAGACCTGCAGCTTAGGGCAGGGTGGATTTTGGAATGTACGGACAGCAGTATCCATTTTTGTCTCTGACCTTTTCACCTGACCTCCAAGATTGTTAATTCGTTTGATCCCTGTCTCTGAGCAGTAGTTACCATTTTTGCATGTAATTAAAACGATTTAAAAGAGGGCAAAAAAAAAAAAAAAAAAAAAAAAAAAAGCTTCACAAGCCACAAGGCTTTGGCCTCAAGACTGGCTGAAGTCATATTGCAGCTTTAACTAACTTGTCTTTTTCTTTCAATCCTCGCTCCGGTTCCAGGTGAACCTCTTGGGAGTCCGAGCTGGTCTCGGACAGTAATAGTGACTAGGTTTGGTGGCTGTATATGGGATGGACCCAGGGTGGGACAAGTCTCTTTTCTTCAGTCCCTGCTCCATACTTTAACCCTGCATTTCCTCTCATGAGTATTTTGTTCTCCCTTCTAAGAAGGACTGAAACATCCACATTTTGGCCTTCTTTTGAGCTTCATATTGTCTGTGAATAATTTCTTGGGTCTTCTGAGATTTTGGGATAATTTCTACTTATCAGTGAGTGCATAATGTGTGTATTCTTTTGTGACTGTGCTACCTCATTCAGGATGATATTTTCTAGTTCTATCCATTTGCCTAAGAATTTCATAAAGTCGTTGTTTTTAGTAGCTGAGTAGTACTCCATTGTGTAAATATACCACAATTTCTGTGTCCATTCCTCTGTTGAAGGACACCTGGGTTGTTTCCAGCTTCTGGCTATTATAAATAAGGCTGCTATGAACATAATGGAGCATGTGTCCTTGTTATATGTTGGAGCATCTTTTGGGTATATGCCCAGGAGTGGTATAGCTGGGTCCTCAGGTAGTTCTATGTCCAATTTTCTTAGGAACCACCAGACTGATTTCCACACTGGTTGTACCAGCTTGCAATCTCGTCAATAATGGAGGAATGTTTCTCATTCTCCACATCCTCACCAACATCTACTGTCACCTGAGTTTTTTATTTTAGCCATTCTGACTGATATGAGATGGAATCTCAGGGTTGTTTTGATTTGCATTTCCCTGATGACTAAGGATGTTGAACATTTCTCTAGGTGCTTCTTAGCCATTTGATATTTCTTAGTTGAGAATTCTTTGTTTAACTCTGTTCACATTTTTAAACAGGATTATTTGATTTGCTGGAGTCTAACTAACTTCTCTGTGTATACATGATATTAACCCTCCATCTGATGTAGGACTGGTAGAGATATTTCCCAATCTGTTGGCTGCCATTTTGTTCTATTGATGGCGTCCTTTGCTTTACAGAAGCTTTGCAATTTTATGAGCTCCCATTTGTCAATTATTTTTAATATTTACTGCAACAGGTGGTGCACTAAAATGTTTATGGCTATCAGCCTATGAGTTAGTTAAAAAGTCTTTATTTTCTAAGTAAGGGGGGCGGTCAGTGCCATGTTGAGTCACGTGATGTCTGAAGCAGGGGAACCTTAAACAAAAGAAACAAATACAGCCTCTGCTGGTAGGCTGTGGTGTCCTGCGGTGAAAAAGCAGATGACCATGTATTATACACACACACACACACAAACAGAGAGAGAGAGAGAGAGAGAGAGAGAGAGAGAGAGAGAGAGAGAGAGAGAGAGAGAGAGAAGAGGAAGGGAGGAGAGAGATTAGTAACTCTTTGATTCTTTGACAAAATTGTTTTCAATAAAAAGCTTATTTGTTTGTTTTAAGATGGTATAGAGAATTAATATGCACGTAAAGTTTGTTTTCCTAATTAGAAGAAGAAATTACAGAGTTCACCAAAGTATGTGAGAATTTTTACCCATGCTTAGGAACTAAGATAGAAGTCTGTACACCAGAAAGAGTGAATACAGAAATATTTAGAGAAGTTATTAACAAATAAAGATCTGATGATCCAGACTGAGAGAAGGACAGACTGAAATAGTTTGGGCTAAAGTCCTGGTTTTACAGACTTGTTTAGTAAATGTATGAAAAGTTGGTTCAAAATTAGATAGAGAAAATTAGTTATTGACTCAGAGAGAGCGGTGATTTTTGCAGGTTAAAGGTTTATCATTGATAGAGATCTGTACACCAGACAGAATGAATACAGAAATATGTTAGGGACGTTATTAATAAATAAAGATATAAGGCTCCAGATTGAGAGGACAGATCAAAATACTTTGGATTGAGGCTTTAGTTTTACAAATTTCTTACTTATTAATTTGTAGGTAATAGTAAGTTAGTTTGTTTTGTGAATTACCCTACTAAGGCCATGTGGATTGTCAGATGCTGACTAGTGAGGTTTTATAATTATCTTAATTGTTTATATTGTTTCAAAAAGAATATGATGCTGAGTTTTGTGTTTATATTATTTCTCCGAGAAAGAATACAAGATACAAAATATTCTAGTTGCCCACTAAGGGACACGCTATTTTTGGGGAAAAGGTTTTGTCTTTGTGTTTTTAAAAAGTGTGATTCTGCTCTGTGTGTCTTCCAGAGTTACATGGATTAGATTTGATGGAGGTAGACCACCTGAAAAACTAAATTCAAAAAGATCAAACAAAATATTTTTTGATACTAAAACATTTTCTGTTGAGTTTTTTATATATTACAAAATGTAAAGCGATGGCGAAGGTGAAGCTTGTCACCAGAATGCTGAACTGGTCTAATTCCAGACATCAGAGACTACAGCAATCATCAGTGTGGCTTTCCTTTGTGAGGCCTGTCCAGCTTCCTCATTTCTCTCCCAACTTCTATATTTTCAACACCCATATATTCAGCTTGAAGAAGCTATGAAGAGTTGTTGCCCGATTTCCTGGACTTTGGGGGTGAAAGTGGTAACTGTAAGGTTGTTCCTATGAAAAATTTAGAAATGGTCATAATCTTACAGGGAGGAATTAGCTAGATTAAATTATACAGCCTTTATCTTCCTTTGGTAACTAAGCTAAGTCATATTTTTACTGTTAGAAATATTTCTAATTAATACAAAGTTAAAGTTATAATATTTACAGTGCTACAGAATTGATTTGATACAGATTTATGGTTTATACTCTTTTTAATTTATTAAACAATACTAGTTAAAGACTGGATAACAAATTAATGGTTCTGAGTCAATAAAAGGATGTTTTTGAGATATTTCAATTAAAGATGACTAAGAATATTCAAGGCTTAACAGTTCAGAAATGCTTTTTGCAGTTAGATGGTTTTCAAAAATGTCAGAAATCCATAAGTTATGACAGTTATGTTATTTATCTTTTGTTCAGACATATCTGCTCCTTACAGTTCCCCTTTGGTGGATGTAACGAAGTAATAGAACATTTCTACCTCAAGGTGAGGCATACTTTGTGGCTAGGCAACCACTAGGCAGAAACTGCTGATTTCATCAACAGACTAATACTGTCCAGAAAGGGACCATTTGTGCAGAGTAGTAGACTGGTAATTTTTGCTGAGCCAAAATTATCAGCCCTTGAAGATTTCTGCATTTCAAAATCTGTCAGTAATCCTGAGCCAGAAGGCTGAAGACTTACTCTCACATGTTGCTAAGAGGAAACTACTAGTGGAGGTTTGTCTCTACAACCTCTGGAAACCATGGTAGGCTTTCTATGTTTTTAGATATTTAACCATTCTCAGATTTCTGATGGAGTTGAAGACTAATTTACTTTTATAGCCTACCCAAGATAATTAACTTTAAGAAAACATAGTCATTTAAAATACTTTCAAGTGGTAATAGTTGCATACAGTTTACATTTAAAGGTAAAGTCCTTTTTAGATTTATGTTAAGTCAATACGTGATTGGATAGTGGAGAGGTAGGCAGGAAAAGGTAGGAAAATGGAAGAGGAACAGGGATTTAAAAAAAATCAAGATGGAGCCCAAGAACGCAGACTTACATCCTGGTGGTTGTAATCGGAAATAGGTAGATATAAATATTTAAAGGAATTCTATAGGTCTTTATCTCATATGGAGGGACAGTTTGTATCTTTGTCTATGGGTGTAATCTTATTGTGTAGAGAATTTATTATATAAACTCATTTGAAAAGTTACTGGGATTTGAAGTGATGTTTGTGATGGGCGGTGGAAGAAAGAAGACACCAGTGTAGTGATTCCACCCAGGAGAGAGGCAGTAGGGCAGGCTGAGTGAACTGCCTGGGAAGGGAATCTCGTGGAGAGTGTCGCTTGTGGATCGAGTGACAGAGTCCGTGTGCAGGGCTTTATATTAATCTGCGCCCGTAGAGTGAGACTATGGGGGCTGATAAAGAGATAAACCTTTTTATTTTTAATATTTACTGCAACATAGAATATAAGCCATTGGTGTTCTGTTTAGGAAAAATTTCCCTGTGCTCTTGTGTTCCAGGTTCTTCCCCACTTTTTCTTCTATTAGTTTGAGTGTATCTCGTTTATGTGAGGGTTCTTGGTCCACTTGGACTTGAGTGTTGTACAGGAGATAAGAATGGGTCAATGTGTCTTTTCTACATGCTGACCTCCATTTCAACCAGCACCATTTGTTGAAAACGCTATCTTTTTTCCACTGGATGGTTTTAACTCCTTTGTCAAAGATCAAGTGACCATAGGTGTGTGGGTTCATTTCTGG
Organism: Micromys minutus; assembly: GCF_963924665.1. Classification (NCBI taxonomy): domain Eukaryota; kingdom Metazoa; phylum Chordata; class Mammalia; order Rodentia; family Muridae; genus Micromys; species Micromys minutus. The sequence continues at coordinate 5,866,526 of NC_137959.1, read as the reverse complement.
GTCTTCAATTCTATTTCATTGATCTTCCTACCTGTCTCTGTACTATACAGTACAGTTTTTTTTTTTTTTTTTTTTTTTTTTTTTTTTTTTTTTTTTAAATCACAGTTGATCTGTAATACAGCTTGAGGTCAAGGATGGTGATTCCCCTAGAAGTTCTTTTATTGTTGAGAAAAGTTTTCACTATCCTGATTTTTTTTTTTTTTTTTTTTTTTTTTTTTTTTTTTTGGTTATTCCAAATGAATTTGCAAATTGCTCTTTCTAACTCCCTGAAGAATTGAGTTGGAATTTTGATGGGGATTGCATTCAATCTGTAGATTGTTTTCAGCAAGAGGACCATTTTTACTATATAAATCTTGACAATCCATGAGCATGGGAGATCTTTCCATCTTCTGATATCTTCTTTGATTTATTTTCTTCAGAAACTTGAAGTTCTTGTCATATAGATCCTTCATTTGCTTGGTTAGAGTCATACCAAGGTATTTTATATTATTTGTGACTATTGGGGTCACTTTAGTATTTATTATACCATCTTCAAATAGTAATATTTTGACTTCTTCCTTTCCAATTGATAGTCCTTTGACCTTTTTTTTTTTTTTTTTTTTTTTTGTTCTATTTCTCTGGCTATGACTTCAAGTACTATATTGAATAGGTAGATCCCTGATTTTAGTGGGATTGATTCACATTTTCTCTATTTAGTTTGATGTTTGCTACTGGTTTGTGGTATGTTGCTTTTACTACATTTAGGTATGGGCCTCGAATGGGATCTTTCCAAGACTTTTAACATGAAGGGGTATTGAATTTTGTCAAATGCTTTCTCAGCATCTAATGAGATGATCATGTATTTTTTTTCCTTTGAGTTAGTTTATGTAGTGGATTACCTTCATGGATTTCTGTATATTGAACAATTTCTGCATTCCTGGGATGAAGGCTACTTGATCATGGTAAATTATTATTTTGATGTGTTCTTGAATTCAGTTTGCAAAAATTCTGTTGAGTACTTTTGCATCAATATTCATGAGGTAATAGAAGTGGGGGGGGGGGCGAGTATGGGATAGAGGGTCTCCAGAGGGGAAAATGGGAAAGGGGTAACATTTTAAATATAAATAAATAAACTATCCAATAAGAAGACTTTAGGCATGTACAAAAGTCTATTGGTTTTAATGCACCCATCATTTTAACACCTAAGAATCTTAAGATAGATTTGAAGAATATATGTGTTATGGCCACCTGGGGTTCAGAGGTGCAGAAGTTTTATAATCACCAAGAGGGGACTGTGGTAGTCATTAAATTGAATGGGGCTCTTTCAGGGAAGCAGATCCCTTTCAAATTCTGTGGTTAAAAAATATATATACAATACATAGAAATTATACATCATCCAAGTAATAACCTCTCAACCCTGCTATCTTAAGAAAGTCTGTAAAAAATACTGGACCTCTGACTTAACGGTTCCTAAATACTAGGTTGGCTAGCCTGACCAACGGTTATTTCATAACTTCCCAGCATTCATAGCAGGACTTTAACTAGGATATATATTGACAAAACCTTACTTTTCCTTTACTGGTTTCCCCTATTCACTTATTTTTCACCTTTGAAAGTTAAGTTCTGGAGGAAATGGATGAAGCTTTTACAGCATAGGGCAACCAACACCGCTTTCCACTGTTGAGAGCTGATTTTGAGATTGTTGTACACCATACCCGGATGGATTTGACTGAGCACAGAGAATCTTTTCAGAAAGCCTATAAAATGTATCAAAAGTCATGAGAACAAGAGGAGCCTTGAAGTCTTTGAAAAATATGTGAGTCTCCCAGCCCCTGGCCAGCCCCCTAGGAAGAAGAGAGAGTTATTCTACCCGATTGGGGTTTTAAAAAGTTGGTTTTGTTTTTAAACCAAGTTCAGGATTGTCGTTCATAGTAAACCCATTGCTAAGTTCTATATATGCATGAACAGAAACATATAAACAGAGAACATCTTCAAGTCACGTGTATGAGGTATCCTCCTATGCAAACAAGGGTTTAATATCAATTTCCTCTCCAAGTGCAAATGAATAACACCGAAAAGTCGATTGCTCTCATTTTATTTCACACCTGTTCGGAAATTGCTATATTACAGCATCCTGTGCTCTCATATCAGGTTGGAATGGTGAGTCCTGTCCCAGCCCTAAGTATATTGAAAGTAAATTATGGAAAATTATGGGAAGCACTGTTCTCCCTCTCTCTGCCTCCATCCACTGAGCACTGAATCCAAGGCCTCAAGCATGCTAAGCAGGCATTCTAGCAACAAACTACATCTCCCATTGCTTCTTACTTTTGGTTTTGAGTCTGGACCCTCTTCAAGCTGCATGGAATGGCCTTGAATTCACTCTATGGTCCCAGCTGGCCTTGAACTCATGATTTGCTCATCTTAGCTCCTGGAGTACCTAGGATTGCAGAGTATCTGCAACACCAGACAGGCAATGCTTACCCTTTACCATACAGACAGCCAGATGGAAGCTTTTACTTTGGGAGGTTTTTGTTTGAAACCTACCTGCTGACCACTTGGATGTTAATTTCTCCAGGTTTCTGTTTGAGCTGCATGTTTTATTTTGGTCTTCAAGAGAATAAGAATCATAAGCACATCCCACTCTTAGGAGTGGCACGATTTATGACATAGTCTAGTAGTGACTCAAGCCCAGGTTTTGTTACCTGAGAAAGTTCTTAATGGAAAACCACTCTTTGGGTATGAGGCTGCTGGTCGAGCAATAAAGGATGTTTATAAGTCCACCAAAGCTTCTGTAGCTCCCTTTCCATGGGGTGTGAGCATCTTAGTGAGAGGAATCTGGAAGCTGGTAGCTTTAACATTGAGGTGTGGTCTATGATGGATTTGACAAATGTCAGCTTCAGTTACAGTCTGCCTCCTGTGTGGCAGAAGCACAGCTTATTTCTCTGATTTATCTCCAGTTTAGTGCCCTCGGACTGACCTGCCTTCCCTATTCCTCTCTCCTCCCACCCTGTATATGGTTTAAGTGATCTAGGACAATTTGTTATTTATTTTACTCTTATTCATTAATTTTATTTAAAAAACTTTTTTGGTGTATTTTAAAATAGGAAACTGAGATAAATTGAATTTACAAATTTTTACTTAAGCACGAAAAAGTGTTCTAGAACCAGGCAGTATTTCAGATGGAAGGTGATTCAGAGTAACCACATCTTCAGGTGGTACTTGCAGCCTAAAAAACAGATGTGACGCAAAGAAACTGCCTACTTCTTGGGAAACTAACAATCTAGGGATACTTTAACTGTTTAGATGGTTTATCTGTTCCTGATTTAACTTTGGTACCTGATATATGTGTAGAAAATTACTCATTTCATCCAGATTTTCCAGGGGTGGATGAGTTTTTTCTTTTTTTTCTTTTTTTTTCTTTTTTTTAAGTATAGGCTTTTGTAATAGGATCTGATGATTTTTTTTGAAATCATCCTCAGTTTCTGATGTTATCTATCCCTTTTCATTTCTGATTTTGTTAGTTTGGATACTGTGTCTGTATCCTTTGGTTAGTCTGGCTAAGGGTTCATCTATCTTGTTGATTTTCTCAAAGAACCAGCTCCTTGTTTTGTTGATTCTTTGTATAGTTTTTTATGTTTCTATTTGGTTGATTTCAGCTCTGAGTTTGATTATTTCCGCCATTTACTCCTCTTGGGTGTATCTGCTTCTTTTTGTTCTAGAGATTTCAAGTGTGCTACCAAGCTGTGAGTGTATGCTCTCTCCAATTTCTTTTTGAAGGCTCTCAGAGCTAAGTTTTCCTCTTAGCACTGCTTTCATTGTATCCCATCAGTTTGGGTATGTTGTGCCTTCATTTACATTAAATTCTAAAATGTCTTTAATTTCTTCCCTCCCTCCTTCCTTCCTTCCTTCCTTCCTTCCTCCCTCCCTCCCTCCCTCCCTCCCTCCCTCCCTCCCTCCCTTCTTTCTTTCTTTCTTTCTTTCTTTCTTTCTTTCTTTCTTTCTTTCTTTCTTTCTTTCTTTCTTTCTTTCTTTCTCATTAAATAACTTCCATATGTATTGGACTTTCTGTTATTTGTGTTGTTATTGAAGACCATCCTCAGTCCATGGCGATCTGATAGGATGTTATTTCTATCATCTTGTATCTTTTGAGGCATGTTTTGTGATGATTATATGGTGAATTTAGGAGAAGGTTCCATAAGGTATTGAGAAGAAGATAAATTCTTTTGTTTCATGATGAAATGTTATATATATATTTAACATATATATATATATGTAATCAGTTTGGTTCATAACTTCTTTTAGTTTCATTGTGTCTCTGTTTAGTTTCTGTTTTCATGATCTGTCTATTGATGAGAATGTGGTGTTGAAGTTTCCCACTATTATTGTGTGATATTCAATGTGTGCTTTGAGCTTTAATTATATTTCTTTTATGAATGTGGGTGGCCTTGTATTTGGAGCATAGATATTCAGAATTGAGAGTTCATCTTGGTAGATTATTTTTCCTTTCTTGAGTATGAAGGGTCTTTCCTTATCTTTTTTGAGGTTGAAAGTTGATTTTTTTTTCAGATAGTAGAATGGCTATTCCAGCTTGATTTGGGACCATTTACTTGGATTTTTTTCCAGCCTTTTATTCTTAGGTAGTGTTTTCTTTATCACTGAGGTGTGTTTCTTATTTGCAGCAAAATGCTGGGTCCTGTTTATATATTCAGTCTGATAGTCTATGTCTTTTTTTGGGGGGGGGTGTGGGGAATTGAGTTTGTTGATGTTAAGAGATATTAAGAAAAAGTGATTGTTGCTTTCTGTTATTTTTGTTGTTAAAGGTGAAATTATGTTTGTGTGGCTATCTTCTTTGGGATTTGTTGAAATAAGATTGCTTTCTTGCTTTTTCTAGGGTGTACTTTCCCTCTTGTGTTGGAGTTTTTTCTCTATTATCCCTTTTAGGGAAGGATTTGTAAAAAGATATTGTATAAATTTGTTTTGTCATGAAATATCTTTTTTCCACCATCTATATTAATTGAGAGTTTTGCTGGGATTAGTAGCCTGAGCTGACATTTGTGTTCTCTTAGCATCTGTATGACATCTTTCCAGGTTCTTCTGGATTTTAGAGTTCCTGGAAGGGAAGTTCAGTGTAATTCTGATAGGTCTCCCTTTATATGTTACTTGACATTTTCCTCTTACTGCTTTCAATACTCTTTCTTTGCTTCATGCATTTTGTGTTTTGACTATTGAGTGTCAAGAGAAATTTCTTTTCTGGTTCACTCTGTTCAAAGTTCTGTAGGCTTCTTGTATGTTGACGGGCATCTCTCTCTTTAGGTTAGGGAAGTGTTCTTCTATAAATTTGTTGGAGATGTTTACTGGCCCTTTAAATTGGGAATCTTTTATTATCCTTAGGTTTGATCTTCTCATTGTGTCCTGGATTTCCTGGATGTTTTGGGTTAGGAGATTTTTGCATTTTGTGACTCTTGTGTCAATGTTTTCTATGGTATCTTCTGCCCCTGAGATTGGTGATGTTTGCATCTATGACTCCTCATCTCTTTTGTTGGTTTTCTATCTCCAGGGTTGTCTCCCTTTGTGATTTTTTTAATTGTTCCTATTTCCATTTTTAGCCCTGAATGGTTTTGTTCAATTTCTTCACCTGTTTGTTTTGTTTTCCTCTAATTCTTTAAGGGATCCTTTTGTTTCTATTTTAATGGCTTCTATCCATTCATCTGTGTTCTCCTGTATTTCTTTAAGTGAGTTTTTAATGTCCTTCCTAAAGTCCTTTATCATCATCATGAGATGTAATTTTAAATACAAATCTTGCTTTTCTAGTGTAATGCGATATCCAGGACTTGATGTAGTAAAAGAACTGGGTTCTGATGACTCCAAGTAGCTTTAGTTGCTTAGGTTCTTGTGCTTGCTTCTCATCATCTGGTTATCTCTAGTGCTACCTGCCCGTGCTGTCTCTGACTGGTAGCTGTCACTCTTATGCCATTGGCTTTGTCAGAACTCCCATGAGTCCAGCTGTCCCTGTGATCCTGAGATCCTGGGATCCTGAGATCCTGGGAGTCAAGCTGCCTCTGAGATCCTGAAATCCTGGTGTAACCAAGCTTCTGAGATCCAGCTGTGTTAGAGCTCCTGGGAATCAAGCTTTATCTGGGTGTTGCAGGAGTGGGTGGGGAGCCAGAGCCCTGGGTTTGCTCCAGGCATTGATACAAGTTAGAAGGAACTCATACCTCTGGCTGGGTGGGGGTTTGTGTTTCCCTGGTTCCTGTGGGTGTTGCAGTTACACTGGGTGTTGGAGAAAACATTGTGGCCTCAACTGTGATCTTGAGTGTGTCAGAGCTCCAGTGCTCCTGGGTGTGTCCAGTCTACTGGGAGTTTCTCTGTGATCCTGTGCCTGTTCGAGCACCTTGGAGTTGAGCTTCCTTTGGGTGTTGTGTGAATAATTGCTGAACCAGTACCCAAGTTCTTCTCAAGGTACAAGTTCAGACCAGAAGGAACCCGTGCCACTGGATGGGGTGGGTTCTCCTGCATCCCTGGATCCACAGGGACCCAGTTACTCCGGGTGTTGAGGCAGATGTTGTGGCCTCCTCACCTATGATCCTGTTAGAGTATCTGGGAGTCAGGCTTCCTCTGGGTGTTTTGGGAAAAGGTGTCTATAAGATTTATTTAATCAAGCTTTATGGCACAATACCTGAGCAGTTATTAATCTATTCTATATATTCCAAGCTCATCTAGCTACCTCCTGGCCAGAATTCCCCCAAGATATTTGCGTTTTAGTTCTCGACTGGTTCTCTCTGCTCCAAGTGTGTTCCCAGGACAGTTCTTTGATCCTCTCCTCCTCCCTCTCTACCTCTCCCCTGGCTAGGGTCAGAAGTTCACCCTAATTCTCTCCTTTGCTCAGCAATTGGCTGATCACCTTTCATTGACAAGTCAGAAAAGAAATGGGGAGCAATGTTTGTACAACACTGAGAAAGGAGATACTTAGAATAAGCATTAAAATGCTATGTATGTCTCAAGGGGGCAGAGAAATTGGCGTTTGAATAATCCAAGGATAATCTTTACACAGACACAACAATGTCATGCCTACAAAAAGAAACGAATGTGTGTGTGGGGGGGGGGGACTTAGAAATTTACACAAATATGTTCTATGTGATTTTCTTGATTTTGTTTAATACACTTTTCATGTTTTTGTCATTATATGTAAAAATATGTAAAAGAATAAAAGTAACCATGAGATTGTTTGAGATGAGGTGTGTTTCTCTTTTCTGTACAGAGGTAAAGGGTTTATGTGACTGTTTAGGTAAATTTAATAGATTGGAAGTATGATTTTGTTTTTGAGAAAACCTTTGGCAATAATATGAGAAACATTTGAAAACAACACCCGAGAATTCCCACTATGCTGAGGTAAATACTCTATTTGGAGTTGCAAAATCTTCACATAGGCTCATGTAGGTGGCTGTGCTGTAGGGAATTATTAGCTTGAGACAATGATAGAAAGACCTGGGCTCAACTCAGTTTCTAAATCTGTCGAGGTTTTGTCTTTTACTATTTATTGTAATGCTAAGTGCCGGCATCCAAGATTCGGAGTCTGCCTGTGGAGCCTGAAGGACTCAGTCCCCAGTTAATTCTTCATGGTAAATAAAATTTGCAGCAGCCTGTAGGTGGGGAGAAGAGACATAGTTTTCCTAGGCTTGAGACCACTAAAAGGAAGGGGGTAGGGGTGGGGTGGGAGTGAGAAGCCTCCTTGGAAGGGTAAGAATGTACATGGAGAGAGAGAAAGAAGCCATCATGGGATAGAAAATTGTACATGAGGAAGAAGAAAAGCAGCCATGTAAAAGACCAAGAGAGCACAGAGAACTGAGAGAAATGTTCAGTTGGGTGAAGAGCAGCCAAGATGGAGCAAAGAAATTAGTCAGTAGTACCTCAGAGTTGTTGGTAGAAAAGTGGATTTTTTTTTCCAGAAATTTTTTTCTTGAATATTTTATGTATTTACATTTCAAATGTTATCCCCTTCCCCAGTTTCCCTTCTAGAACCCCCTATTCCATCCTCACTCCTCCTACTTCTGTAAGGGTGCTTCCCTTTCTACCCACCCACTCCCACCTCACCGCCCTGGCATTCCCCTACACTGGGGAACTGAGCCTTCACAGGACCAAGGGCCTCTCCTCCTATTAATGCCAGACAATGCCATCCTCTCTTACATATGCAGCTGGAACCATGGGTCCCTCCATGTGTGCTCTTTGGTTGGTGGTTTAGTCCCTGGGAGCTTTGGGGAATCTGGTAGGTTGATATTGTTGTTCTTCCTATGGGGTGGCAAACCCCTTCAGCTCCTTCAGTCATTTCTCTAGCTCCTCCATTGGGGTCCCCGTGTTCTGTCCAATGATTGACCACCTCTGTATTTGTCAGGCTCTGGCAGAGCCTCTCAGGAGACAGCTATATCAGGCTTCTGTCAGCAAGTACTTTTTGGCATCAACAGTAGTGTCTGGGTTTGGTGGCTATATATGGGCTGGATTCCCAGGTGGGGTAGGCTCTAGGTGGCCTTTTCTTTAGTCTCTGCTCCACACTTTGTCCTCATTTTTTATTTAGGCAGGAGCCAGTCTAAGTTAAAAATTTGGAGATGAAGGGTGACCCCTTCCTCCAACTGGGGGTCCTGCCTAACCTCTGGGCATGGTCACTATAGGTTCTACCTCCCCTTGGTTGGGCATTTCAGATAATCTCACTACTCTTCAAACTATTTCACAGAACAAAAACAGAAGCAACACTACACAATTCATTCGATGAAGCCACAATTACACTTATACCTAAACCACATGAAGACCCAACAAAGAAAGAGAACTTCAGACCAATTTTCCTTATAAAATACTTATGCAAAAATACTCAATGAAATTCTAGCAAACTGAATCCAAGAACACATCAAAATGATCATTCATCATGATCAAGTAGGCTTCATCCCAGAGAAACAGAGATGGCTCAATATACAGAAATTCATCAACATAATCAACTATATAAATAAACTAAAAAACAAAAGCAAAAACACCTTAATTATCATCTCATTAGATGCCAAAAAGTCTTGTCTTTGAAAAAATACAATACCATTCATATTAAATGTCTTGGAAAGATCAGGAATTCAAGGCCCATACCTAAACATATTAAAAGCAATATATAACAAATAAATAGCCAACATCAAAATAAATGGAGAGTTATTTGAAGTAATCCAACTAAAATCAGGGACTAAACAAGGCTGCCCATTCTCTCCCTACCTATTCAATATAGTATTGGAAGTCATAGCCAGAACAATCAGACAACAAAAGAAGGTCAAAGAGATACAAATTGGAAAGGAAGAAAGCAAAATATCACTATTGGCAGATGATACAATAGTATACTTAAGTGACCCCCCAAAAAATTCACCAGTGAACTCTTACAGCTGATTAAACAACTTCAGCAAAGGAGCTGGATATAAAATTAACTTGAACAAATAAATCAGTAGCTTTCCTCTACTGAAAGGATAAACAGGCTGAGAAAGAAATTAGAGAATGAAAACCCTTCGCAATAGTCACAAAAAATATGAAATACCTATGTGTGACCCTAACCAAGTAAGTGAAGGATCTGTATGACAAGAACTTCAAGTCTCTGAAGAAAGAAATTGAAGAAAATCTTAGAAGATGGAAAGATCCCCCATGCTTATGGATTGGCAGGATTAATATAGTAAAAATGGCAGTCTTGTTGAAAACAAGCTACGGATTCAATGCAATCCCCATCAAAATTTCAACTCAATTCTTCATAGAGTTAGAAAGACCAATTTGCAAATTCATTTAGAATAACAAAAAACCTAGGATAGCAAAAACTATTTTAAAACATAAAAGAACTTCTGGGAGAATCACCATCCCTGACCTCAAGATGTATTACAGAGCAATAGTGAAAAGAACTGTATGGTATTGGTACAGAGACAGGAATCTGTACAGTAGATCAATGGAATAGAATTGAAGATTCAGAAATGAACCCACACATCTATGGCCACCTGATCTTTGACAAAAGAGCTAAAACCATCCAATGGATAAAAGACAGCATTTTCAACAAATGGTACTGGTTCAACTGGCAGTCGGCGTGCAGAAGAATGCAAATCAATCCATTCTTATCTCCTTGTACAAAGCTCAAGTCCAAGTGGACCATGGACCTTCACACAAAACCAGATACACAGAAATTAATAGAACAGTAAGTGGGGAAAGCTGAAACACATGGGGACTGGGGAAAATGTCCCGAACACAACACTTTTGCTCTAAAACCAACAATCGACAAATGGAAACTGGATTCTAACAGCATAGAGATTAGGCAGTTGCCCAGCTATTGTGGTGCACAAGGCATATTTAAAAATATAAAGGCTGTGTGTGTCTTTTATCCAGGAACATCAATAATCTAAGGCGGGAAGAAATCCCAAGATGGGATCTGTTTACTGTTTTATTACACCATAGATCTGCCATCAGAAAAAGTCTCTTTAATGTCCAAACATTTAGTATTTTCATTAGAAAAACTGGGATAGCCGTTCTGTGTCATTTACATACTTTCAACTGCATCAATAAAGCTGAGACATTTCATACAAAGCCTGTCACCTGGTGGGAATGCTAGCTATTATTCTGAAGGTGACTACTATAAAGTTGTACAAAATGATGAACGTGCGAGATTCACTGGAGGGTGTTTGCTCCAGCTGCTACAGTCCTCATTCTGCTGGTGTACCTTCCTTCATGTAGCCAACATTTCTGTTATGCTCAATAAGTGGTCACTAGTCTGTGCACATTGGATTTCTGGCAGACCATAAAATCTAGGGCTCAGGTGCACTGTCAATCAATAGCCATGCAAACAGAACACAACATTGCAAGTCCTAGCTTTCCTTTGTTCAGTATTGATCATAGAAATCTATTTTGTATTTCTAATGCTCCAAGTCTTGGTGTTATAGCAGCAACTGAAACAAAATATCTGCCTGCTGGGGCTTATGACCCAATGGGAGGGAGAGTTGGCTAATAATGCAGTGGAAAACAGGTATCACGGGTCAGAAATTAATTGGGTAGAACACTGCATGTAATGAAGACTATGAAGAAACATAAAGCTGAGTCAAGGCAGAGTGCTTTTGGTCTGGATCTGAGCAACAGGATCTGAGATTTAGGTGAGACTGTACAAATATTTTGAAATGCTCTTGGGAAGGAAGCAGGGCTATGTGGAGGAAGGTCCTGGACTATGAAAGGGGTGCTGTTTGGCCTTGCTGACACACTGAGAGCTGAAGATAGGTTGGATCTTTAGAGATGTCTTGAGTTGGGCAGATGGGCTAGCAAGTTGGATTCTTGCAATGACCAGAAAGTGAGTATAAGTTGTCCCCTAGATACTGGGCTGTGACCTTGGAGTGGATGCAGAGGGCAAGTCCTAGAATGGATGGCAGCAGTGAACTTCCTGCCCAGGCTGCATTCTCCCATCTCCTTGCTACAAGCCCAGCAGCATAGGGTAAATGCAGTTTAGCATCTCTTGCCAGAGTACAGGACCACAACCCAGCACCAAGAAAGTTTTCCAACTAGCTACACCACCTTTGCTAGCCTCAACCTCTAATTTTAAAATTTTCAACTAGAGACAAACACAGAGTCAACGACGATGTCTTCACAGGACAGAGTTCTTACAATCTTTCATTTTTCTTTTTCTGATGATTTAATTTTAAAAAATACAAAGAGGATAAAGGTCACTTTCCTACAAACACTACATTTCAATATGAAAGCCAATAGAGAAGTACATAGAAACTACCAGAACCCTTCAAGGAGATAAAAGCAATTTTAACCTTAATTTTCCTTTGCATTCTGGTGCTCTGGTTGGGACAGGAGCATTACTCTAATCAGTTCCTGTCTTTGACCACTAAATTGCCTTAAGGACAAGGTTAGACTCATACCCTCTCTTAGTTTAATGTTTTATGTTTATTGAAACAAGTACACTTAAAATTACCATGGCATTTGGGTCATTGTTGAATTAAATTAACTTAATGATATTCTTAAACCTACTTAAAATATATATCAACAAATAGTCTCTTCTTGTTGCTGTCCTTATTTTAAATAGGTTCCAAGTATAAAACATTCTCTGAACGTACAAGTAGATTTTCTTTAAAAATATTAAAAATAGATTCAGGTTTTCAGTACCAAATGTCTTCAAATAGCTAGTTACTCAGTTATTATAAAGCAAGGCAAAGCCATATATATGGTCTCTTGTCAACTTGGAAATAGACAGTCATAGGTTTTGTTTTTATATTGATTTTAAAATATATTTTATTAATTTTTAATAATTTCATACAATGTATTTTGAACATATTCATCCCTTTCCCAGTCCCAGACCCACCCCTACCTCTCCACCCCTCCCAGCTTCATGTCCTCTTAAAAACAATTATTATTTTAAGTTTTTTTTTTATAAAGGAGCAACAGACCCTTAGTCACCTATATCTAGAAAGTTCTTTTTAATAATTCATTTTCCAAAGTTTTATTAAGAAGGGTGGTTCAAAAGCTTTATTGAAAACTCAGTCACTAATGAAAGCTTAGCCTCACACTTACACATTTTCTGTAGTTACTCTGATTTCGATTGCAAGTAACGGGTCTTGACGATTTTTATTTTAGGGTGCTCTGAGTGATTCCAAGAATGAATCTCTGCAACATGACACACTGGCCCATACTGTGAAGGAGTTAATGTGGTATTGTCAAATTAGTTTGAAGTTTTCAAAAATCAACTTTCTGTTTAAAATGGGAAACAGTTTTTATGTTGGTTTATACACAGAATAATGGATGTGTGTCCTTACACACATTTATGTTTGTGGCATTTCTGCATGTTGGTAGGGTATCCTTCCCCTTAACGGAGATCCGTGTGCTGCCTGCCTGGCAAGGGAGAACACGGAGGACTTGCTGGTCTTTTAATTTACTTCAGTTAGATGAAAATGGGCTCAGGAGTTAAAATGATAAGGAAACGTTGATGTCTTGGAGACAGTAGAAGTCTTTGCATGACATCACCATGAACAAACCAAAACAGAACTGAATGTGTCAGTCTTAAAGGATGGCACATAAGCTCAATCGAAAAATTTGAGTAAAATTTCTAGTCAACAGTTACAAAACTTTCTGCCAGCAAAGTCAAGCATACAAAGGAAGCTTTTGTTCTTCATCTTCAGTGATTAATGAACAGAGGCGCCCCACCCCCACTGGGAATCACAGAAGCTCAAAGGGTGACATTTTCTTCTTACAATGGAGCAGCTCTAGAAGGTACAACATTTAAATGTCTAATTCTTGCATTTCTTTTCCCACTAACTGAAGTCTTGTTTTTCTTGATGTTGTCTTTCAAACACTGGCGAACTCTTGATTAACGGTCTGTGGAAGGATGGGGTTGGGGGGTTACAAAGCAGTCATACAAGACACAGGTATGTTTAAAACAACACAAAATCATTGCACCAAATATATACCTGGATTCTTCATTCTTGGAATAATCTTTGAATATAACATTGCTGATGTCTGGTTCTTACAGAGACCACTAAGCCATCCAGGCCACAGGCCTTTGGCTTCAACATCAGTTTGGAACAGTATTTTATAAAGTAAGGGCTAAAGCATTTTAAAGCAATTTTGTGTTTTCTCACATCTCTTATGAGATGCATGTGAACACTGTAACTCATTTCCCTTCACTCACAGACTTACTCTGAATAATTTAATTTACACAACTGTGGGAAAAGAGTCAGCCTAAAATTTGATTCACTTGTTACAAATTTTAATTATTATGGAAAAATCTTCAGTTGATGTTGAACATTCTAACTCATTGTTCTGGGCCAACTTCTCTCCCAGCACGTATTACTTAGGTTGCTGATTCAGGCAGTACCCTAAGCACCACATTAAGGAAATGATACCAAGGCCACGATGGAGCAAATAAATTATATTGGCGGTACAGAGGCCAACTATAGAGGCACCATTCAGCCCTCAGGTCCACTAAATTGTTTTCTTACTGGAATAGAGGCCCCCAGTATTGTTAACGTCTACATTCTTCCCTATGAAGAATCTTTCTGTTCCTCCTCCCTCCCTCCTTTTCCTTCCTTCCTTTGTTTTCTTCTTTCCTTTCTTTTCTTTTCTTTTTTTTTTTTGGTTTTTCCAGACAGAGTTTCTCTGTGTAGCCCTGGCTGTCCTTGAACTCAAGGCTGGTCTTGAACTCACAGAGATTCCATGCCTCTGCCTCCCAAGTACTGGGATTAAAGGCATGTGCCACCAATGCCAGGCCTGACACTTTCTTTTTAACATGTAAAGATCTCTCAATTTTTTTTTTTTTGTCTTTGTGACAGGATCTCTCTACACAGACTGGTTGTCCTAGAATTTACTATGTAGAACAGCCTAGCCTTAAATTTGCAGAGATTCACCTGCCATTGCTTCATAAGTGCTGAGATTCAAGGTATGTAACACCACACCCGGCTCTTTTCTCACCTTTAAGGTTGGTAATAAATTCTCTTCAAACAGACAATGACCCTGGGGCATCATCCTTCTGGATGAACAAATGTCTCTACAAACTTCCATGTGTGTACCAACTTAGCACCTGCATAAGGAAGTAGGAGCAGGAGCCCAGACTTGCTTCAGGGTGCCAGGACGTCACTTAGGAATGAAGTCTAAAGTGTTGGTAACAGCTAACAGCCATGTACACCTTGTAGATTCCCACTACATAGCCCAGGCTATCTTCCGGTATACAATCTTCCTTCCTCCAGTCCACAGCCTCCAATGTGCTGGGAGAAGAAGGGCAACTTTCTCAAAATTTTACAGCTAAGGGGTAGGGTGTGAGTTTGGAAGCTGGCTGTCTCTACAGCTGGAGCATCATATCCTAACCAGTGTTGGGTCACCTACATGCATTACTTTGCAGGTTGGGAACTAAGATGTAACTAGGAGAGACTCCCATTAAACTACAAGCAATTCTTACATTTTAAAAACTCAGGCTTATAAAAGTAGCATTGGGGAATGCAGGGACTTTTATACCCCATGACTGGAAGACAGAATCTACTGATCCATTTCTGTTGGATCATGCAAAAGACAATACAGACATCAACACCAACCTGCTCAGTAGAACTCAAAGGCACGCCATTGTCATCACCCCTAGGAGGCTGTATGTCAACTGAACTTTTCTAGAAATAAAAGACAAAATAAAAGCTATCACCACCATTTTTTAAAAGTTAAAGATACCCTGAAAAGCAAAATGTCTCAAGCAAAACTTTTTTTTTCTAAAGTCCTTTACTTTTGGTCAAATGTTGTGTAGTCTAATTATGTTGGGAAAGTTTCTGCTTTGTAGATACATATGGACACTGATGTAAATTCTGTCTTGTACTTGTTGGCCCTAAGTAACCAAGATTATTTTAGAACATTCTCTGTAGACCAGGGTGGATGCAAACTTACAGAGATCCATCTGCCTCTTCCTCCCAAGCGTCGGGGATTAAAGGTGTGTACCACCATGTTCAGCTCATTGATTTAAATTTACATCTGCATTTCTAAATAGTATTTCAATTCAACAGGGGCATACTATCTTTGAGGTTGACTTTTTCATATTCTCTGCTCTAACAAATATTGAAAATGAAACTAAAAATTAAAAATGAATGAAATATGATTCCTGAGTCATGTTAACCAGATCCAAATTCTTTTGTATACAAAGAGAGACTATTCTATGAGTTTTATAAGAGGACATTTTAGGGTTTGAATATCAGCTAAGCAAAAATTTCATTTTCATATACTTTCTCAGAAAGTGACTTTTCTACAATGTATAGACGTCAGAGAGAAGACTCCCCTCATACCACAGGCAAGCACCTATAATTCACATGTAACTTTATTATTAATAGATAATGAAACTAGTAACCTTGAATGACAAAGTATTATTAAGGAAGACACATTTATACCGAATAATGAAAATCAGTTACAGAAATGGCTGACTGGGGAGTTGCCAGTAAGAAGTACGTAAAGAGGAAAGCAAAGAAATTTTAGGGGTTAGGGTTAGGGTTCCTGTCATTTTTAGTGTCATAGACCTGCTACTGTAGTGTGGCCACCACTCTAACTGTATCAAATATTCCAGATAAATCATGGTTATGGTTGGACCAGTCAGAGAGAGAGAGGAGGAGGGGAAGATAAAACAGAGAGAATAAACTAGAAGATGCATAATACCCAGCTGTCAACCTCCTGTGACTTGGTGCTCAGGTCATAGGACCTAGTGTCACAGATCCAGTGGCAGCATCAGGAATGCACACACAAGCTTTGGATCTTAGGTAGATGTTTATGTGCTTTAGAAAGCTGTTTAGTATATACTTAACAAATTGTAGAAATAACCCCTGAAAGCACTGTCTTGTGATATGTATTTTAAAATAGTTTTAATCATTAAAAACTCACATGGTGAAAGATCATGTGTGAATTTTTAATAATTTATTTCAGAAACAGTAGAGATAGGAATAAGAGGTAGGTCTGGAAAGACTGTTCAGTGGTTAGGATCAAATTACTGCTCTTGCAAAGGACCCAGGTTCTGTTTCAAGCACTCCATAATGGGCTGCTAACAACCCGTTCCAGGGGATCTGATGACTTCTGGCCTTCTTCATAGACATGATACACATAAACTCATGAAAACACACACACACACACACACAGGCACACAATTAAAATATAAATCTTAAAAAGGAAATAAGTAAAAGTTTAAATATATCTAAGCATAACATACTGTCTGTAGTATTTTATACACAAATTAAAGTAGAAATCTCACTAGCTCATCTCTGTAGATTTCCGTTAAGGCAATACATGATTAGACTGGGAGAGGGGGTGGGAAAAAGAAGAGGAAACGGAAGAGGAGGAGTCAGGGAGTAAAACGGAAAAGGAGGAGTCAGGGAGTAAAACGGAAAAGGAGAAGTCAGAAGAGAAGGAGGAGAGGACGGAACAGGAACAGGGGACGGCAAGTGAGAGGGATTTCTTAGGAGGGGAATAGAGAGCGTAGTGGTAAGTCTGCCCAAATTAGACCGCAGCTTGTTTTCCTAATTACTGAGTTGTGTTTTTATTGAATGGGTTTATTTGGGTTAAAGAGGAAAATGCATCAAATTGGCAATTGGGTTTAAAAGGATACTGCAACACATTTTGTTCAAAATATACTAAACCTTATTAGTCAAGAACTTTGTAGAACCTTACATTGGAGGCATGGAGGATAAGTTTATATGCAAGAGCCACCTTAAATTTGGCAAATGCAAGAACAGCTCGGTGGAGGATTCTGTGTCTTTCTGTATCCAGTTTAAGATTCTCTTTCTCATTATGTTCAGTTATACTCAGAAGAAATTGCTACCCTAGCTTGTTCACACTGGTACTTGAAATGGAGCACTGAATCTCTTACCTTTGTCATTAGGCCGATCAAGTAGGAGAAGAGGAGGATAGTTCCAATGATTCCAACCATCACCCCCAGGATGATGAGTATTGCCACTACGGGAGACACAAAGCAAAGAAAGTGCAAAATGCACTGTGTCATTTAAAAAACGAGACAGGGTGATACACTCTTACCTGTTTCTAGAAAGTGCATTAACACTTCATAATTTTGTGCATATTAGTCTTCAAAAATGGATTTTGACAGTAACCCTGCAGAAATCTGGAACTTTCTATTTCTGAGTGACACACTGAGTTAACATCTGACCATGACTTTGGAGTTCTGGTGCTAAAGTTCAGTGTTCTTTGTAGGCAAAACCACAGACAAGAGTTTGTGGAGATTCTACATTGGTGGGGATACCCCAAAAACTCATTAATGGTTTGAATATTACTAGAGAAAACAATGCTTTAATATATCAATGGGCACGGAATTGATCATAGAATCACAGGTTTGGAAGAGAAGTTTCAACAACAGCTTATAAATGAGTAAATTAAGTCTAATGAGGCCGAGCTACAACAGTCAGCAACAGTTAGAAGCACCATGTTCTAAGCTGTTGACGTGTTGGGGCACATTTCCTGCATGCTCACTGATACAATGATGGGTACTTTTACAAACTTTGTCATATTAGGGATGAAGCGGCTTAAAAGGAGTAAGTTGGAAGGACCTCCCATTTCACAGAGTATTCTTAGTGCGCATTTGAATGAAGTAGATAGAACTGAGGGCCAGACATGCAAATAAAATGGCACATTCATTTGGCAAGCTTATGTCTTCAATACATTTATTTTTACTTAGATTTACTTTAATTATTGACTTTAAAAGGTCAAAGTGACTTTTAAAGGTGTAATGTCCCTACCCACTCGTGGTACGCAGCTTTTTCCACCAATCAGTTGTATCTTGTGAGATTGTGATGAAGTTCTACAATCTATCGTTTGTCCCTCATGAAATGTGAACACTGGCCAAGTTCACTAGTACGGTTGAGTTCAACGTTGCAGGGTAATGAAATAGCACACAGTGGTGCCCATCAGGGCAGCAGGAATGGTGTTAGTTATAATGGTGGTTGTAAAGATATGGCTGAAGGTGAGTCAGGACTGAGACAGAAATGGTCTTTGCTTATTTTTTATATTATGCCAACTAATTAGCAGAAAAAGGAAGACTGTTTTTTTTTTGTCTGTCTGTTTGCTTGTTTGTTTTTATAAAGAGACTTTTCTCAAATGTCGGTAGTTGATTTTAAAAATTACAAAAATATAACTTAAGAAAAAAAGATTAAATTGTGCCTTTCTACATCCAAGGTTAAAAAACAGTTTTTCCTTAAAAATCAGGAATATTTGCTTTTGTCACCAATGTTAATGACATATATTCTCTTTTAAACATGGACCTTTCTCAATTATTATGTATTTGAAACTAAAGCCCCTCAACTTAAAAATTGGATGGTTGACATTTTATTAACACACCAACATACCTGGTGCAGAAAAAGGATGAACCAAATGTTCTCTCATTCCTGAAAAAAAAATCAAGTCAAACTATCAGAATAATTAGGGCATGCCTTACAAGAAAACAAAACAAAACATATTCAAAAGTAGAGGGTTTTGTCTTTTCTCTTTTGAGATTATAATTTAATTACATTTCTCCCTTCCATCTCCTCTCTCCCACATTTCTCATGGATCCCTCCCCACCCCCTTGAAATTTATGGTGTTGTTTTTAAAAACACTGTTACTGCACTCCCATATGTATATGCATATACATGTATATTCCTAAATATACCTTGTTCATTCCATATGATGCTGCCTGTATGTTGGTTTTCAGAGAAGTAGAGGCAATTGAGGAATGCTGAGAACAGGAAGGAGGACCTTCTCCAGCAAGGAACACACCAAACTGGTTGTCCAGTGCCAGAAGGATTTCATTTCCTAGACCTATTTTTGGGGAATGAGCAGTTCTTCAACACCAAGTGTTTGTGTTGGTTCTGGTGAGGAAACACTTATGGGGGGTGCCAGCCTTCCTAGAGGGACTGCAGTGCTGGTGACAGGCTTTGGTAGCCACAAGCTTGTGTCACGTCTGAATGGCTCACTCTGGTTTGTATTTGCACTGGCAGATGTGGTATCCCACACCTCCCACCGAATGGCCTCTCCCCTGGGAACCAGGTAGGATACCTCTGTCTTCCATAAGTCACTTTCAGGCCTGGTGCCTTGTTTTAGCGACAGAACATAACTAACATAATATTTTAGAAAATGTGCCATTTTCTAACCACTAGTGAAGACTCTTACTACCCAATAAATATTCATGGGTGAAAAATTGGCCAACAGGAAGTATGAACAGAAGCATGAGAGCAACCACCTAATGACTTCCACAGGCAGCAGGGCATAGGAAGATGTGGAGACAGTAGGGGACTCTCAGACAGTGCACACAGACTCTAGCCTACAGGGGGCTCATGTGACTCAGTCTTCTAGATTCATGTCACAGAATCTAAACACTTACTATGTTTCATTTGGACCTTTGGCAATGGTCCTGTCAGATTTCCTGTTTGTAAGGATTTCCAGCCGTTTTTCTTAAAGTCCCAACAGGATTAATTTTTTCCTGCCAGTCCACATCACACATTTTTTTCTCTGCTCCTTTTTTACCCTATGAAGCCCTCATACTAGCACAACGGATGTCTTCAGCTTTTGTTACAAACAATTGTTTCATAGGACATTGTATCACACAGCCAAGAAACTGAGTGCATTTTGCCACTCTCCAGAAAGGAGAATTCTGGAAGGTGCCCAAATATATCCAAAAAATAAAGGCTCATCAAGGCCTGTATACTCATTCTTTGGTGCTGAGCATACAGGTCTTGCATTCGATCGGGGGATGCCTACCACGTCTGGGAGTTCTCAAGCACATCACTCAATTTCCCTGTGCTTTATTCTCTTTTTTTTTTCCTTCAGAGAAAATAAGAATTACAACTTTGATGTCTCTGAGTCATGGTTAGACTCTATTAACTAATGCATGAAAATAGGCAGTGCCCTGCCCCCTATGTAGCTGCCATGTATAGACTATATGTCATGTAGCACTGTACGTCCACATAGGATCCAACTGTGCCCCAGATGACATTGTCATGCTGGTTTTGTGCTGAGGTGAGATGGTTAATCAGAAGCTCCAAGTACGATACTTAGTTCTACACACTTGGCCTAAGTTTTCTCCCTTGGCTTTTGAAACCCATTGCTCCCACTCATCGCAGGAGACACTTCCCAATAACCCCAGCTCACCTGGACTGAAGCCATGCTGAGGCTTTCTCAGGCTCTACCGTAAATGTGCAGTGCCTTCCCCAAACCCACCCGCAGAAGCCCACCAACCTTGTTACTTTGAACCAGGGTTTGTGAAATTATGTTCTTGCTTCAAAGAAAGTAGACGAAGGGGGAGGTGGGACAAGAGAGGAAAAAAGAGTAGCACAAGCGAATATACCACAGGCTCACCCCTTATCACAACACCCAATTTGGCTTACGGGGCTATCATTTTGCAGGCACCGGGATCGTCTGGCACTGGGCCTGCTCTCTTACCTACCGCTAATCTGTGGAGAAACACTGTGGGGCAAGTGTGACTGGCTTCCTTTTAAGATTAATGGCATGGAGGTCCCTCAAGGCAATTCATCCAAGGTATGTAGAGGAACATGGTCAGCTCAGGTGAGCATGTTTGGTTTTCTCCAGACTCTTTAATGGCCTTCTAGTTCACTCCTGGCTCCCTTTATTTTTCACCCCACTCCCCATTTTCTGGCCACATTTATCATTTGGGCATGTTCCTAGGATTTTTTTTTTTGTTTTGAATTCAGTAATTTCTCTGATTCACAGTGTTATTTCTGTGAGAGATTCCAAGTCAAGAGTCCCTGTGCAGCAGGAACCTGTCCACTTTGCTTGCATTTTTCAATGTTGGTCAGTTTTCCTCCAGTCACCAAGTCACCAGTCAGATCCTGTCTACTTCACAACACAGACTCCAGTGAAACTATTGGAAAGAATAACAAACCTTGATAAGGTGGTGATTTGGTGAGGCCTCCAGGACTAACAGTCACTTCAGTATGGGCCATGTGGTAGGGTATGACACTAATATTGGTGCAAAACAGAGGTGAGAGATGGGATAAACACGCAGTGACTGAGTGCATCGAAATCTCAGCAGTAGCCAATTTCATCCAACACCTGTTGGCCCAGCTCCAGGATGTCTACACAGCAGAGGCACAGAGGCAGACATGGTGAGCGTGGTGCAGTTCCCTTCACTCTGAAATGAGCTTATCTTTAGTGAGACCTCACAGGAGAAAATAATTTGACTTTGTATCCACCAGAGTTAGACTGCATGAAGGTTTAAGCACAGAATCGATAATATCACAGATGGTCTAGAATCTGAGACATCATTACATAGTTCCTTCATAGTTCTCGACAGGAAAGGGATGGCCAGCAGAGGAAAGGCTACAGGGATAGGCGGGCACCACACAGTGTGGACTTTATCCTACATCACAGTCTCAGTGGGTGGAAACCATTATCAACAACATGCAAGAGGAGGTGGGTGAAGAACACACTCGGAGAGCTGCCTGAGGGAAGCCATCCTTGTAGCCAAGAATGTTCTGGATAAGCACTCCTCTTACCAACAAGCCACCCCTCCTTGCGGAGTCCTTATCACTGACTAACACTGCCTTTAGTGAAGACCTGAAGAACGTAGATGGTTCTTGTGCAAAAGCAGACAGACAGGGTGGAAACAAAGCGTAAGGAGAGGACGTGGCTGTGCTCCGGTCAGACAGATGGACTCACAGAACATTCACATGCCACCAAATGTTCTTCCTTTGTTGTCTTAAACACTTAAAAATATAAAGGGCCCTCTTAAGTTGTAGGTTGTTCAAAACCCACAGGCTATGTATAGTTCTTTGTACCCCAAGCTTCTCTAATGAGGCTCTTTGGCCATGGAGCCCAATTAATCAGGGTTCTTAGATCCTCTGAGATAGTTCCATTGTTCAGTCAAGATAGGGCATGCCTGCGCTCATGAGCCATGAAATTCCTGTTATGCTTTGAGATGGCCCTGCCTAGCTGTCTCCTCTGTGACTACTCCACGACCACAGAACTGAGGGCACCTGTAGCTCGTGACACCTGATGTTTATTTAAGGCACATATAAGCCATTGGCCATTTGGCTCATGTAAAGCTTTATCCATTTCATATACGATCCATTAAGACATAAAGATGGCCAATGAAAAAATAGGCTATATGGCTTACCATGTGTAAGAGAGTGTAAGAGCAACTAAATGTGTGCGTACTTTATACTTCCAATGTATTGTCTGTGTATATGTCTATATTTATGTGTGTATGTATGTGTGTATGTATATATATATATGTATGTATGTATGTATGTATGTGTATGTATGTATGTATGTGTGTATGTGTATGTATGTGTGTATGTGTGTGCATGTATATGTATATGTGTGTATGTATGTGTGTATGTGTGTATGTATGTGTGTATGTGTGTGTATGTGTGTGTGTATGTGTATGTGTATGTGTGTGTGAGTAGTAACCAAAAGGCACACTATGTGGATTCTGGGGATCAAACTCAGGGTGTTAAGTTTGGTAGCAAGCACCTGTACTTGAAAGAGACGAAGAAGGTAACCTTTGTAAAAGACACATTACAAATGATGCTTAGGTAACTATGGGGCGTTATAGCTCCTCAACACCACAGCATAAACTGGGAATAGGAGAAACCTGACATAAATACGAAAGGACATTTTAACACATTTTTTCAATTGTGACAGGTTGGGAAAAAAACATAGAATCCATCTGACTTGCAGTCACGTTTACTTCTAAATTGCCCATAAATAAATGAGGACATTCTTTGTCACCAAGCCTGCTCTCACTTCCTTGCAAAGCAGGAATACTCTTTCATTGCGCAACAGAAGGATTTTGAGGTCTGCACCTAAAAGAATGGCTTGGAAAGGAAGGCAAAGAGTGAACTTGCATAGTATTTTTTTCTAGTAAGTTACAAATCTCAGACATCATCCACTGTCTGGGTGACTTCAAACAGATTGCTGTATTAGTCTTGTTTTGTATTTTTAATTTAACTTCTTTTATTCTGAGTATCGAATATAATCACAATATGACTGGAGACATCAAATTGTTGCTCCTAGATGAAAAAATATAATCCATGTTACCAGAGAGTGAAATGTTAACAGGGTTGTCTTATGAGTTTAGAGACCACTTAAGAGATGTACTCACAAAGAAGACAATCAACCACCACCAAAGGCTTCAGCTAAAGGGAAAAAGAAAGCGGAACACATTCACATTGTAAGAGGAAGGACATGCGCCTGGAGTATGGTTGTGTGAGAGAAAGAAAACGTCACAGCATGATCAGTTAGCACACTGGCTAGGCTTCAATGACCTAACTGCAAACAGCTCCAACTCAGGGCATTTGTCCAGTTATCTCTGCAGTGTTCACCGGTGTATGATGAGATTATGAATATTGGATACTTTGTATCAATGCTAATCACATTAAAAAAGCATGTGAACTCAGTGTCTTAACAATGGGGAAACGGATCGCGAAACCACACGGAATGAAGAGATCCAAGCATCAAAGCAGAGCTCGAAGAAGGAAGCCGCCTGAAGATTCAAACCTCCCAAGTTCAAAACTCAGGACGAAAACCAACAAAACAAAGACAGAAACAAAAGGGAAAATCTCGGTGTGCTGCTGCTCGGTAGACAAAGGTCAGTGGCCTAGGATTAGATCCAGAAGGAAAAGGGAAAAGAAAGAAAATTAGTAGTTACCGTGGGAGTGTGGAGTGACTGAGAATCGGTCTCACTGCTCGTTGGAGTACTAAAAATATTCATTATTTTTATTAGTGGAGCCAGACCATGGTGATAATAAACACACAGTACTATGGGAGGGCCAAACAGTTAAGATGGAAAATGGTGAACATTATCTCAGACACAATTCATGCTGATAAAAAAATGAAGTGACTGTTTGGGGGAGGGGAACATGGGTTGAGCGTGAGGACACTGTATCGAAACTGTTTAGATATGCATTTCGACGTCTCCGCTCATTGCTCATTGACTTCAGGTAAATTTTCAAAACATTTCAAAATCCCTTTTTTTTTTTTTTTTTTGTTTTTGTTTTTGTTTTTTTTTTTTCATCTGCAAATGGAATACTGACTGCTCAGAACTTGTAGAAATATCGAGTGGGGCTTCAGTAGCTACTTCTTACAAAGGCTCAATTTTGGGGGACAAATACAGTGTTTAAGTATGCATCATAACCCTGTCTGACAAAAAGCGATAGAAGGCAATTCTCTTTGGAGATAGCTTCTGTGAAGTAGAACGCCTGCCTTTGTAGCTTTGGATAGCGAGTGCCAAGAGGCTGTTTACAGCACTGCGCATGGACGGTTGCTTCCTGGAAACAACTTGGAAATATTGGCACAGTGAAGCCAAGGAGAGGCTAGTGCTGCTCAACACAGATGTCCCTTCTCACCCTTACTGGAAGAAACACAGCAAAACCCCTTTCACTTACAACCACACACACTGCACTGAACTCCTGTTTCCTGAGTTCTGTCGAGTTCATTGCTTAAATTGTCTGCGCCTGAGTACCACACACCTCAGAGGAAGTTCAGGCCAGCTGCTGAACTTGAACCTGATGTAAACATCTCGGGACTTGTCGGAGGAGGAGATAAGGGCTAGATCTCTTCTCGAAGACCTTTGCGGAAGTGTTCGTGGGGCAGGGAAACTGGGGGAAGTTAGGCAATACTTGGAGTGAGGGGCATTCACTGCTTTGAATTAGGGGGTGGCCCAAACACCACCTCACTGTGGAATGCTGGAAGGCCTCACTCAGAGGGGTGGTCTGATGTTTGATTTACTGTTATTTGTTCTGATACTTTTAGTTACAGAGGGGGTGGCAGTCAGGGAATTGAGAATGAATTCCTACCTCACAGTAGAGGCAAACCCACTGAGAAACCAAGAGGAGAAAGTGCCACCAGGCCTCGTGGATGTGGCCACTGGCTCCTTGTTCCTTCCTCTGCTGTGTCCTTTGAGACTCACTTCATCAGGAGCCTCTAAGCTGATTTTAATGAGCACAGCACAGTGCCAAGTGTTGTGTGTCTCCCTCCACCACTCAACACAGGCTTCCTAAGAAGCAGGGGTTGTGCGTGCTCATTTTGATTTTCTAAACCTTTTAGATGTTTCTCCAGTGCATGGTGTGACTGATTCTCTTTGCAGAAACGTTTCCGTTTAGTAAAAAAATGCACAGGGACAAAAGTTCAGGAGAATATTCCCAGAGGCAAGCATGGAAGTGTCTGTTCAATTTTTTTTTAATGTCACCTCATTGACCCCCAGGAGACCTTGCACATACATCTTACTAGGGATTTAGATAAAATACTAATGGCTACAAGCCTATTGTGCAAAACCACAGAACCTACCTGATTTTAGCATTGGTGTTATAGTAGACATCACAGGAGAGGATGAGGAAAGAGAACCTGTACAGAAAAGAGGAAAAATAGTTAAAAGGAGCCTCCCACAGCCCACAGGGACTGCCATCTCACCCCTAGCTACAATGGTTATTTAAAAAAAAAAACATTTATTTATTTTTATTTTTTGAGTATGAGTGTTTGCTAGCATAAGTATCTGTACCCTTTTATGCACTAGAAGTAGCGTTACGTCCTCTACAACTGGAGTTACAGACAGCTGTGAGCTGCTACGTGGCTGCTGGAAACTGAAACCAGCTTATTCTCAAGGGCAACAAGTGCTCTTCACTGTGGGAATGTGTCATGCATAAAAAACATAGGTCCTACGGAATCCTGCCAACGATGGTGAATGCTCTTCCTGAGAATGTCGAGTGTACATGGAGAGTGATTGTAAGGAAATGCCTGTAAAGAAAAAGCAGGAAGGGTGTTCCCAGTGTGCGCCCCACGGTCTGCAGAGTGGTATCAGAATTGTCAACTCTTTGTCTGGAGGAAGGTTACTGTGCAGAACAGTTCCCAAAACGCTGGGAGATCCTTAGACACAGGGAAAAGATCTGAACAGTTACTTCCTGTAAGCACAAGCGCTCGCAGGGCTGCTAGTCAGTGCCAGGGAACTGCTGTCTCACCCCAGTTGGAGCATCTATTTTTAAAAGATTTATTTATTTTCGTTTTATGGGTATGAGTGTTTTCCTGCGGGTGTGTATGTGTGCCTTGGGTGTGCCTGGTGCTGGTGGAATCCCAAAGAGGCATCAGAACCCTTAAGGCTGAAGCTACAGACAGTTGTGAGCTGCCCTGGAGGGGCTGAAAACAGAACCCAGGTCCTCTGCAAGAGCAACAAGGACTATTTTTACTACACAAAGCTATTTTGCCAGCTTTTGGCTTTGAGACAGGTCAGGCTGGAATAGGTATTTCTTAATGTTCTGAGGATGTGTAGTAAACGTAACTTTTATGAAGAGCTGGTAGAGGCGTGAACTACAGCAGTCACTGTGAAGACATCGTGGGGCCTCCACACATATTACACAGCCCTTCTGTCGGTGGCTATACACGGCGGGGACGTGAAATCAGCACCCCGAAGATACCCGATATCCACACATCCTGCTGATGTGAACTCACTTCTGCTGTTCCTTGTATCCGTGTTCTTAATGCTTGCCCACCCCATCTGCCAGGGAGTCTGGACTCACTCCTGCCTCCTACAGAAAGCTCTACACTTCTCTGCTCACAGTGACTCAGGCACAGCTAGCGATACCTATAGATGGAATATATATATATATATATATATATATATATATATATATATATATGTATGTATGTATGTATGTATATATAGACTTTGCCCAGCTGCCTGGGCCCTTGTGTTTCTAACACAGAACCACTGTGTTTGAGAGGACATCGCTGAGAACAGCCTCAGAAGGAGGCCCAAAATAGGGCAACCTTAAAATCCATGGAATATATTTTAATAAAATGCTACTTTGGATTCAGCCCAGCCATAAAGCATCTAAACCAATTAGAAAGATTTTTGCTGGTTAGGGGTTTTGTTGTTGTTTTGTTTCCTTAGTAACAGTTCCACAGAGAGAAACCCCTCACCCTTTGCTGTTTCCTGTTCCCAGCTTGCCTCCTCTCAGCAGGAGAAACTGCTTATACTAGTTTTGAAAAAGATAAGAACATAGTCTATTCTAACCTTCACTACTAACCTTAGCTTAGAAATAAGTCTCTTCATCGCCCGAGCAAACTAACATGTCTATTTACATAAAGATATCACTTATACTTGATCCAATGCTTTTCGTGCTATGTAGGCTTAGGATCAAAGGCATTTCTCAGACTGGGGACTTGTTATTCAGGCACAAGTGGCGGTGGGCTGAGTCTTGACGCTCTACCAAAGCTGAATCCTAATAAAACCTAACCACCAGACTGAAAGTTAATATCCTAGTTAAGCAAGAAAACCAACATTGAGGAAATTCATAGTTTAAATAAGTGCATGGACAATAAAATATCGTCAAGTCGAAAATATTCACTCACCTGGCGTTGTCTGGGCAACCTCATTCATATCTGGGTATCTGTTGCCTCAGCCCACGGCCTAGCTGACTCACTGTGATCTCTCTCCCAGACCCACCTTCCCCTCTGTCCGTTGATTGGCATTGGCTAGCATTTACGTGATGCAATATTGCTTAGTGTCTGTTAATAAAGATAAACTAGACGTCGGCATGACTGCGGCGACCCGAGTGTAATTAAAACCTTCGTCTCAAGGAATTGCCTGCTGTGTTACAGGCACTTCATGTGTGTGGAGCGAGCTCTGAGCAGCAGAGGGAAGCAGTGACGCGGACAGAGACAGGCTGCAGAGGTCGGAGAATAGGACTGTTTCTAATGCGGAGCTCCCTAAGATGCGTTAAGAAAGTGTCTTCTTGTGTACCAAGTGAATACACTGAGAACTTTACTCGGCGCTTGCGTACTCTGAGGTCTGAAAAGCTGTCAAGTTCGTGACAGCTTAAACAGTAATGAGAGAGCGTGAGTTGGGAGAGATCTCCCAGGCCAGTGAAATTTGAACTGAACTGCAATGTCCCTATGGCTGCAAAAACCGTTAGTGGGTTTCTCTGAAAATGCTCTGCTCCTCCGTGAGCTTGAGTCAATCCCCAGATAAGAAAAGTAAACGCCAGAAAACAAAACCAGGCGAACCCCAAGCCCCTGTAAAACTCAGGAGAGGTGTACAGAGGTAAGGAGAAGCAGGACCACAGCAGACACAAAGCCCAGGTAGACACCGCTTGGGTTCAGGACACAGGAGAGCAGCTGCCATTGGAAATTAGCCCTTACTAAGCTGCGGGGAGGGAACTGACTGCCAGCTAATACAAAGGCGCGGTTCCTTCTGGTAGTTTTTAGGCGTCCTGCCCCCGATTAAGAAAATGAAAAAGCTGGTGGAAATTGGAGAGTATGGAAACAGAGCCACTTGGCGACCTCTAGTGGCTGATCTGCATAATAGACATGAAATGGAGGGGCGGGGGGGGGGGGACGAAACTAGAGAAAACACTACATCTTTCTCTTCCTCCCTAGACTTCATTGTTGAGGAGTATCATCAGATCGTACCTATTACTTACATCCCGCAAATGTGTTAGGAAAACACAACTGTCTTTTGAGAATTTTGAGCCAGAGTCTGAAGATGAAAACAAACGCGTTTGAGACCTTCAGTTTGACAGGGATCCCGCCAGGTTGATGGCTACTTTCCTCTAAAGTCGTCTTGGGCGAGGCGCTGCCGCGACGCAGAACCACAGGATGGGGTCGGTGTTGGAGAGGGGAGAATAGCTTGGGTCACTGAGCTCTGTCCGAAGTCTGTCTTACTCGTTTAGCCATTCCTTTCTGCCTACCAATATCTGCCAGCCATCGCTGGTTCAGGTGATTCCTGCAGGCAGTGCTGACCTCACCAGGAGGGCGAGACTTTTATGTTTTTCATGGAGGGTCAAGGAAAAGGGGGCGGGTAAGTGGAGACATGGTCGTTTGCACCTCGTCTCTGTGTTCCCACAGCAAGTACGGCCTCAGTTATAGAGACAGGACAGATGACATTCTTGAGACTTGGGAACCAAGCAATGGACAAGTTTGTAACATAGTCCTTGCTTATTCCCATGGGAGGTTGTGCAGTTACTTAAAGGTTAATCGATTTGTCTTTGTTCGAAAGGAGGTATATTTCAGTTAAAAACCAGGGTATTAAATGGAAGAAAACCGGATTCTTTGCTTCTTCGAGGCTTTGACAGGGTAGTAAGTGGAACAAACCATATTGGTCTTTGCTTCTCTGTGGCGTTGTTCAGACAAGCACAGAATTGTTACACGGCTGACTTTGAAGGGATGCTTGCTCTTCCTTGCTCTGCCACCTCCCAACTGCTGTGATTATAGAATGTGCCTCCCTGTCTGGCATAACATGTCTTTATATCGTTCAAGTTTGTATTTGTTTGGTGCTGGGACCCACTCAGTCTGAAGTCCGCTAAGAAGAGGCTGTACTGGGGAGCTCCATGCAGGCCCCCTTTCTGTCCCTAACCTTCCCAACACTGTGACCCTTCAACACACTTCCTCATATTGTGCTGCCCTCCCACTATGAAATTATTTTATCAGTACTTAATAGCTGTTATTTTCCTACGGTTACGAATCATAATAATGTCTGATATGCAGGATATTGGATGTGCAACCGCTGTGGGAGTTGCCACACACAGGTCAAGAACCATTGTTTTAAGGCCTATGATATGGGAGGTACCCTGAAGGCCACCAAAAGAGAAAGTTACACCTCAACCCAAACCACAAAACTCTCTAGGGCAAGGGAGGTGAAATCTTGTTAGAGTAACCAACAAATGACTGATTTGACTTAAGGCCCACTCCACGGGATGAAACTCATACCTGACACCAGAGTCTAGATATCCCAGAGACCAGAATAAAAAAAATGCTACTTGTCTGAAAAAATTGTAACAATAAAATGACATCTAATAATATTCTGCTATACACACATATTGGTCCTTTTTCAGCCACTATCAGAGAGACTTCTGCAGCAGATGGAAACATACAGAGACCTACAGCAAGACATTTTATATATACACACACACTCACACACACTCACTCACACACACAGTCACTCACATACTCACACACTCACACACACTCACACACACACTCACATACTCAGTCACACATACACTCACATACTCACACACACTCACACACACACTCACATACTCACACATTCACTCACACAAACACTCACTCACATACTCACACACACACACACACACACACTCACTCACACACTCTCACACACAGTCACTCACATACTCACACACACTCACACACTCACACACACTCACACACACTCACACACAGTCACTCACATACTCACACACACACACTCACATACTCACTCACATAAACACACACACTCACTCACACACTCACACATACAGTCACTCACATACTCACACACACTCACACACTCACACATACTCACACACACACACACTCACACACACACTCACTCACATACTCACACACACACACACTCACATACTCACACACTCACTCACACACACACACACACACACACACCAACACAACAGCAGAGGAGGGGGAATATAAGCTCTAAATGAGATGACTCCATCAAATCCTTTACTTTAAACTCAAAGAACCCGGCAGAGAAGGAGACAGAGGGCACCGGGAGACAGGCAATATGAAGAACAGCAGAAGATCTATAAATCAACTAAGCAAAATTCATATGAACTCACAGTGACTGAGGCAGCAAGCAGAGGCTTGCACAGGTGTACACCAGGTCCCCTGTATATAAATTGTAGCCCTCAGCTTAGTGTTTTTATGGGACCCCCGAGTGTGTGAACAAATGTGTCTCTGTGATTTTCTTACACTCTTTTATTTTCCTGTCAGCTTGTTTTGTCCAATTTTGATCTGGTACTTTATGCTTTATTTTATTATATTTATTTTTAAAATGTAGGTGTAGTGTTTTGTTTATAGAAAGGTTTTGATTATTTTTAAGTATGAATGATCTTGTAATCTACAGATTAAATTTTCTTCATCAAAATATATTTTTATTTCTGTTTTGTGTGTGTGGGGGGGGGTTGGGGCATTTCTCAATTATCTAAGTTGTCAGATTCTTTTATTTCTATAAAATTCTTCCTGCGTTGTGTATTCCATTCCTAGAGTTGATTATTGACATAGACTAACAGACTGGATACATAAACAGGACACAGCATTTTGCTGCATACAGGAAACACACTTCAGTGACAAAAACAGACACTACCTCAAACTAAAAGGTGGAAAAACAATTTTCTAAGTAAATAGTCCCAAGAAACAAGCTGGAGTAGCTATTCCAATATCGAACAAAATTGACTTTCAACCAAAATTTATCAAAAAAGATAAGGAAGGACCCTTTATACTTGTCAAAGAAAAAAGTCAATCAAAATTAATTCTCAATTCTGAGTATCTATGCTCCAAATGCAAGGACACCTGCATTTATGAAAGAAACCATACTAAAGCTCAAATCATATATTGCACCTCACACCATAATAGTGGGAGACTTCAACACCCCACTCTTGTCAATAGACAGATCATGGAAACAGAAACTAAACAGAGACACAGTGAAACTAACAGAAGTTATAAACCAAATGTATTTAGCAGATATCTATAGAACATTTTATCAGAAAACAAGAGAATATACATTTTTCTCAGCACCTCATGGTACCCTCTCAAAAACTGACCATATAATTCATCACAAAACTGGCTGTAACAGATACAACATAACAGAAATACTCCCATGCATCCTATCAG
This sequence comes from Micromys minutus, assembly GCF_963924665.1. Lineage (NCBI taxonomy): Eukaryota > Metazoa > Chordata > Mammalia > Rodentia > Muridae > Micromys > Micromys minutus. The sequence continues at coordinate 5,834,423 of NC_137959.1, read as the reverse complement.
ATCAAATCAGACTAAGGCTGGTCTTCAATAACAAAAACAACAACAGAAAGCCTACATACACATGGAAGCTAAACAATGTTCTACTCAGTTATAACTTGGTTAAGGAAGAAATTAAAATAATTAAGGACTTCTTAGAATTTAAAGAAAATGAGGCACAACATAACCAAACTCATGGGAATACAAGGAAAACAGTGCTAAGAGGAAAATTTAAAGGTTTGAATTCCTCTATAAAGAAATTGGAGAGAGCATACACTAGCAGCTTGAAATCACACCTAAAAGCTTTAGAAAACAAAAAGAATCAAATACACCCAAGAGAAGTTGAAGGCAGGAATTAATTAAACTCAGGGCTGAAATCAACTAAGTAGAAACAAAATAAACTATACAATGAATCAATAAAACCAGGAGCTGGTTCTTTGAGAAAAACAGCAAGCTAGATAAACCCTTAGCCAGACTAACAAGAGGACATAGAGAGTGGATCCAAATTAGCAAAATCAGAAATGAAAAGAGAGACATAAGAACAAAAACTGAAGAAATTCGAGAAACCATCAGATCCTACTACAAAAGCTTATACTCAACAAAACTGAAAAATCTGGATAAAATGGACAATTTTCTAGGCAAATACCAGGTACCAAAGTTAAATCAGGATCAGATAAACCATCTAAAGATTCCCATAACCCCTAAAGAAATAGAAACAGTCATTAAAAGTCTGTCAAAAAATAAAAATAAAAGCCCAGGAACAGATGTGTTTAGTGCAGAATTCTATCAGATCTTCATAGAAGACCTGATACCAAAACTCTCCAAATTGTTGTACAAAATAGAAACAGAAGGAACACTGCCAAATTCTTTCTATGAAACCACAATTATGCTTATACCTAAACCACTCAAAAATCTAACAAAGGAAGAAAACTTCAGACTAATTTCCCTTATGAATATTGATGCAAAAATATTCAATAAAATTCTCACAAACTGAATCCAAGAACACATCAAAATAATCATCCATCATGACCAAATAGGCTTCATCCCAGAGATGCAGGGATGATTTAATCTATGAAAGCCCATCAGCATAATACATTATATAACAAAGCTAAAAGAAAAAAACATGATTATCTTTTTACATGCTGAGAAAACATTTGACAAAATTTAACATCTCTTCATGTTAAAAGTCTTGGAAAGATCAGGAATTCCATGCCCATACCTAAACTTAGTAAAAGCAATATACAGCAAACAAGTAGCCAACATCAAACTAAATGATGAGAAAATTGAAGCAATCCCACTAAAATCAGGGACTAGACAAGGCTGCCCCCTCTCTCTATTCAATATAGTACTTGAAGTCATAGCCAGAGCAATTAGACAACAAAAGAAGGTCAAAGAGATACAAATTGGAAAGGAAGAAGTCAAACTGTGGGTTGTCCTGAAGCTGTTCATATTTTAATGTTAATTCCACTTCCCCAAGAAGGGCTGCCTAGTCATGTACTCATGAGGTGACTTCATCTGAACCTTCCAATTTTAATTAGTAAAATAAAGAAAAACCAGTGACTGGGCAGAGGTAAGTGAGATGAAGAGAGAAGATTGGAGAGAGAGGTCAGAGAATGAGGGTGCAGGTCACAACATAGAGGTCCACAAAGACCAGCTAGATCCAGGTGGGATCAATTGGCATTAAACAGTTATGAGCATTTAAGGGTTGTATAGGTCTAATAGCTCATATAGAAGGGCAGTGTGTATCTTTGTCTATTTGATGTAATCTTGTTATATAGAGGATTTGTAGATTGGACTCGAGCACATAAACCTGTATGAAAAGCTATCGGGCTATAGAGTTGTGTTTGTGTTGAGTTTTGGGATAAATGAACACCCTGGGATGGAGATGGAAAACAGGTAGTGGAAAACTGCCAGGAAAATGAGTGTTGTGGACAAAAAGAGACCAGGTGGCGGCTTGGACCAGGCAGCAGAAGTGTGCACGGGTCTGTACTAAAAGGAGTGAGACCTCTGGGCCAATAAAGAGATAAACCGTTTTTTATTTTTTAATATTTACTGAAACTCACTGGTGGAAAAATTGAAGTAATCCCACTAAAATCAGGGACTAGACAAGGTTGCCCACTCTCTCCCTATTCAATATAGTAATGGAAGTACTAGCCAGAACAATCAGACAGCAAAAAATGTCAAATGGATACAAATTAGAAAGGAAAAAGGAAAATTATCAATATTTGCAGATGATATGATAGTATACTTAAGTGATCCCAAAAATACCTCCAGGAAACTTTCACAGCTGATAAAGAACTTCAGCAAAGTGACTGGATATAAAATTAACTAAAAGAAAAATCAGTAGCCTCCCTCTACTCAAAGGATAATCAGTCTGAGAAAAAAATTAAGAAATTACTCCTTTCACAATATAAAATATAAAATACCTTGGGGTGACTCTAGCCAAGCAAGTGAAGGATCTGTATGACAAGAAATTCAAGTCTCTGACAAAGGAAACTGAAGAAGATCTCAGAAGATGTAAAGGTCCCCCTGCTCATGGATTAGAAGGATCATCATAGTAAAAATGGCCATCTTGCTGAAAGCCATCTACAGAGTCAATGCAATCCCCAACAAGATTCTAACTCAAATCTTCATAGAGTTAGAAAGAGAAATTTGCAAATTCATTTGGAGCAACAGCAGCAGCAACAACAACAACAGCAACAACAAAAACCCCGGATAGCAAAAACTGTTCTCAACAATAAAAAAACTTCTGGGGGAATCACCTTCCCTGACATGAAACTGTACTACAGAGAAATTGTGATAAAATCTGTATGGTATTGGTACAGAGACAGGCAGGTAAATGAATGGAACAAAATTGAAGACTCAGAAATGAACCCACACACCTATGGTCACTTGATCTTTGACAAAAGACCTAAACCATCCTTTGGCAAAAATATAGCATTTTAAACAAATGGTTCTCATTGAACTGGCCATAAGCATGTAGAAGAATGCAAATCAATTTATTTTTATATCCTGTACAAAACTCAAGTCCAAGTGGATCAAAGACTTCCACATAAAACTAAATACACTCAAACTCATAGACGAGAAAATAAGAAAGAGCCTCGAACACATAGGATTTGGGGAAAATTTCCTGAACAGAAAACCAATGGCTTATGCTCTAGGATCAAGAATTGACTAATGGGACCTCAGACAATTGCAGTTTCTGTAAGGCAAAGGACATTGTCAAGAAGACAAAACGGCAGCCAACAAAATGGCAGTAAGTTGGGAAAAGATCTTTACCAATCCTACACCTGATAGAGGGCTAATATCCAATATATACAAAGAATTCAAGAAATTAGACTCCAGAGAATCAAATAACCCCACTAAATATAGGGACTAAGCTAAACAAAGAATTCTTACCCAAGGGATATCAAATGGCTTAGAATCACCTAATAAAATTCTCAACATTCTTAGTCACCAGGAAAATGCAAATCAAAACAACCCTGAGATTCCATCTCACACCAGCCAGAATGGCTAAGATCAAAAACTCAGGTGACAGCAGATGTTGGTCAGGATGTGGAGAAAGAGGAACACTCCTTCATTGTTGGTGGGGTTGTAAGCTGGTACAACTACTCTGGAAATCAGTCTGGAGGTTCTCCAGAAAACTGGACATCATACCTGTATATCTGAGGAGTCTGCTATACCTTTCTGGGGCATATACCCAAAAGATGCTCCAGCATATAACAAGTACACACACTCTACTATGTTCATAGCAACCTTATTTATAATGTCCAGAAGCTGGAAAGATCCCAGATGATCCAGAAAATGTGGTACGTTTAAACAATGGCGTAGTACTCAGCTATTAAAAACAACGACTTCATAAATTTCTTAGGTAAATGGATGGAACTAGAAAATATCAAACTGAGTGGAGTAACCTAATCTCTCTCTATATCTTTCTATTTCTTTCTTTCTTGCTCCCCCCCCTCTCTCACACACATATATGAACGCAAAAAAACCCACACATGGTATGCACTCACTGATAAGTTGATATTAGCCCTAAAGCTTGGAATAACCAAGATACAATTTCCATGAAGCTCAAGACCAAAGTGCAGATGCTTTAGTCCTTCTTAGAAGAAGGAACATAAATATTCATAGAATGAAATACAGAGACATAGTCTGAAGCAAAGACTGAAGCAAAGACAAACCAGAGACTGCCCCACATCTTGATACAACCCATATACAGCCCCAAACCCAGCCAATATTGCTGATGCCAAGAAGTACATGATGAGAGGAGCCTGATATTGCTCTTTTCCGAGAGGCTCTACCAAATCATGACAAATACAGAGGAGGATGCTCACAGCCGGCCATTAAACTAAGAATGGGATTAACAATGCAGGAGTTAGAGAATGAGTTGAAAGACCTGAAAGGGTTTGCAACCCCATAAGAACAACAATACCAACCAATCAGAGCTCCCACAGACTAGACCACTCTCCAAAGAGTACACACAGAGGGTCTCATGGCTCCACCTGCATATGTAGGTGAAGATGGCCTTGTTGGGCATCAATGAGAGAAGAAGCTCTTGATCCCGCCAAGTCTTGATGCCCCCAGTGTAGGGGAATATCAGTGTGGGGAGGCAGGATCCGGGAAGTGAAAGGGGTGGCCGGGTGAAGGACCACACTCATAGAAGCAGGGGGAGGGAGTATGGGATAGGGGGTTTGTGGAGGGGAAACTGGGAAAGGGAATAACATTTAAAATGTAAATAAAATATATCCAATAAAATTAAAATTAAAAAATGATAAATTTCCAAGAAAGAAAAAAGATTGCTTTTATATATGTATATAGTTTAGGAAGCTTCTCCTGGATTAGGTGTTCATACTTTCTCTCAAATGGCCATTAATCTCTCCCACTTTCCTTCCCTCATCCCCTTTATCCTTTACCTCCCTCTTGATCCCCCTGTTTCAGCCCCTCACATCCTTCTATAATTATCTATTCTATTTCCCTTTCCTAACAAGATCTATCTGCCATCCCCTCAACCCCTACCCAACCAGTCCTTTGCTTTACACCTAACTTTTGTGACTCTATGAATAACAGTTTGGTTATCTGTAGTGGGTTTGGCCTAATGCTGTTTGTTAACTTGCAAGTTAACTAATGTTAATTTGGGTCTCTCCAAACTGATTTCAAGAGAGTGCACACATAAGGCACTGAGGGACACTACCCTTAATTTTTATTGGTAAATAAAGATGCCAGCAATCAGTAGCTGAGGAGAAGAGGCATAGGCAGGGTTTATGTTTCTCAGGCTTGGGACCATGGGAAAGGGGCAGGGAGGAGAGACTCACCATGAATTAGAATTAGAATTAGTGTGCAGGAGAGGCACAAGAGCCACCATGGGACAGAGAAGCAAGGCTTTGGGTTAAGAGAACGTAGTACTGAGGGCTGAGTAATTGGAGTTGAGAACAGCCAAGATGGAACATAGGCATTAGTAGTAATTCGGAGGTATTGGTAGGAGGTAGATTCTAATAATACAGAGCTTCCCAGCTCTCGTGTTGCTCAAGGCTTATTAAAATATAAAGGCTGTGCTTGTGTCTTTTATCTGGGACCATAAATTGTCTAAGACAGGAAGGAACACTGTGCTGGAATTTAATTATTACTAACAATAGTTAGCAATTTACTTAACAGCTACTATCCACATATGACTGAATACATACCATATTTTTCTTTCTAGGTATGAGATACCTCAAAGTAATACTCCTCTGTATAAATATACCATGCTTTCTTTATCCATTCTTCTTCTTAGGGGCATCTACGTTGTTTCCAATTTTTGACTATTTGAATAGAGCATTATGAATAAAGCAGAAATGCACATAGTTGAACATGTTTCTCTATGGTAGGATGAAGTGATGTTTGGGTATATGACCAAGAATGGAATACCTCAATCTTTAGGTAAACTGACTCTCATATTTCTGAAAAACAGCATAGTGATTTTTCTAGTGTCCCACTAGCAATGGAAGAAAGCTCCTACTATTCCACATTCCCATCAGCAAAAGCTTTCACCTGTTTTGTTGATCTTAGTCATTCTGACTGGTAGAAGTTGAGATCTCCAAGTAGTCTTGATTTGCATTTTTCTGAGGACTACAATTGTTGAGCAATTTTTAAATTAAATATTTATTGGATATTCTTTTTATTTACCTTTCAAATGTTATCCTCTTCCTCCTCCCCTCCCCCTACCCCTCCCTCTGCACTTGCTTCCTTGAAGGTGCTTCCTCACCCAATCACCCTCTCCACCTCAGTGCCTTGGCATCTCCCTACACTGGGAAAACACATCTTCACTGAACCAAAGGCTTCTTCTCCCATTGATGCCAGACAATGTAATCCTCTGCTACACATGCAGCTGGAGCCATGGGTCTCTCCATGTGTGCTCCTTGGTTTGTGTTTTAGTCCCTGGAAGTTCTGGAGGGTTTGTTTCATTGATATTATTCTTTCCATAGGGTTGCAGACCCTTTCAGCTACTTCTGTCCTTTCTCTAGCTCCTTCATTGGGGACCCTGTATTCAGTCTGATGATTAGCTGCAAGCATCCTCAACTGAATCTGTATAATTTAGGCAGAGCCTCTGAGGAGGCATCCATATCTGGCTTGTCCCAGTAAGCACTTCTTGGCATCAGCAATAGTGCTTGGGTTTGGTGGATGGATGGGGGTGGATTCCCTGGTGAAGCAATCTCTAAATGATCTTTGCTCCAATTCCTGCTCCTCTACTTGTCCCTGTATTTCCTCCAGTGAGTTTTGTTTTCCCTTCTAAGAAGGACTGAGGTATCCACATTCTGGCCTACCTATTCTTTGAACTTTATAAGATCTGTGAATTGTTTCTTGGATATTCAAAGCTTTTGGGGGCTGTCATCTGCTTATCACTGAGTACATACCATGTGTATTCTTTTGTGATTGGGTAACCTCACTAAGGATGATAGCTTCTAGTTCCATCCATTTGCCTAGGAATTTCATAAAGTTATTGTTTTTAATAGCTGAGTAGTACTCCATTGTGTATATGTACCACATTTCCGTATCCATTCCTCTGTTGAAGGACATCTGGGTTCTTTCCAGCTTTTGGCTGCATATCACTCTTTTTGTTTACTCTAAAAAATAAACAAAAACAAAACAAAACAAAAACCTTTGTTTTTAAGCTGTATATGACTATTATCACTTGAAAATATTCTAAATGGCTATGTTTTCTCAAAGTTAATTATCTTGGATAGGCCATAAAACTAAATTAGCCTTCAACTCTGTAAGAATTCTGAAAATGGCCAAATATCTAAAAACATAGGAAGCCTAACACAGTTTCCAGAGCTTAGAGAGTTTGTAGAGACAAATCTCCACCAGGAGTTCCCTGTTAGCAACATGTGAGAGTAAGTCTTTGGCCTTTTGGCCCAGGATCACTGACAGACCTAGAAATGCAGAAATCTTGAAGGTCTCATAAATTTGGCCCAGCAAAGATTATCAGTTGACTATTCTGCCAGGCTAGCTCAGTCACTAGAGTATGAAACACTTTATCCCAGGGTCATGGGTTTGTGCCTCACATTGGGCGCCAATTGTTGCAATATCTCTTTAATCTAAAATGCCAATTTGTTGCAATATCCTTTTCAACCCAAATAAACCCATTCAATCAGAACACAACTCAGTAATTAGGAAAACAAGCTGCTTATCTATTTTAGGCAGATTTACTACTCCACTCTCTATTCTCCTCCTAGGAGATCCCTTATAACTTGTTGTTAACCATCCTTTTGTTCCCATTCCTTCCTCCCTTCTCCTCCTCTGATTCCTCACCTTCCATTTTACTCCCTGACTCCCCCTCTTCTGTTTCCTCTCCTTTTCCCCACCTCCTCTCCCTGTCCAGTTATGTATTGACTTAACATAAATCTACCACTAGTTATGTTACACATTTTATTAGGTGCTTCTCACCCATTCAGTATTCCTCAGTTCAGAATTCTTTGTTTAGCTCTGTACCCAATTTTTTAATAGGATTATTTGATTTTCTGGAGTCTAACTTCTTGAGTTCTTTGTGTACATTGGATATTAGCCCCTTATCAGATGTAGGATTGGTAAAGATCCTTTTCCAATCTGTTGGATGCTGTTTTGTCCTCTTGACAGTGTCCTTAGCCTTACAGAAGCTTTGCAATTTCATGAGGTCCCATTTGTTGATTCTTGATCTTAGAACATAAACCATTTGTGTTCTGTGCAGGAAAATTTCCCCTGTGCCTAAGTGTTCTAAGTTCTTCCCTGCTTTCTCTTCTATTAGTTTTGTTGAGCATTTCTTAGTGTTTCTTAGCCATTTGTGTTTTCTTCCTCTTTGATAATTCTCTGTTTAGGTCTGTTTCTAATTTTAATTAGTTTATTTGTTTTCTTAATATCCAGTTTTCTTGAGTTATTTATTTTGGATATTAGCCCTCTATTGCATATGTAATTGATTAAAATATTTCCCCATTCTGTTGGCTAGAAGGTCCTATTTATAAATCGTTGATGTTAGTACTTGTGCTATTGGTGTTCTGTTCAGAAGGTCCTTTCCGGTGCCAATGAATTTAAGGTTTTTCCCTACTTTTTCTTCTATTGGCATACTTGGTTTTAGGTTGAGGTCTTTGATACATATGGAGTTGAATTTTATTCAGGGTAACAAGTATAGATCTATTTGAATTCTTGAACATGTAGACACCCAATATAATGAGCTCCATGTGTTGCAGGTGTTTTTTCTCTACTGTATATTTCTGACTTCTAAAATCAAGTATCCATAGGTATGTAGATTAATTCTGAGATTTTAATTTGATTCAGTTGGTCAATGTATCTGTTTCTGTGCTAATACCATGCTTTTTATTACTATAGTTTTATAGTAAAGGTTTAAATCAGTGCTACTGATACTTACTAAAGTTCTTGTATTGTTCAGTATTGTTTTACCTATCCTGTTATACTAGCTTTGTTCATTGTTGTTGTTCCGTTGTGTTTTCATATGAAATTGAGAATTATTCTTTCAAGATATGTAAAGAATTGTGTTGGAATTTTGATGGAGATTCTATTGAATCTGTAGATTGCTTTTAGCCATCCTTTACTATATTAATCTTACCAATCCATAAGACAGTAGGAATGGGGGCAGAGACTGAGATGAGGCCATGGCAGAAGGTATGCTACAGAGCTAGGAATGGAAATGCAGAATGGGTCTGGAAGAATAGAGGGAGAGGTCAGTATTCACAGTCAGCTTGCCTGATTTCTTGGCTTAAGTGGCATGTGGGTTCCTAGAAAATGCCTGCTGGGGCTAGGGGTCAGGTAATGCAATGAGACCAGGGAGAGAATTTCTGAAGGAAAGACCTGTGTGATTTAGTGGGGGCCATAACAGGTAGTCTCTGCAGTGTTAGAGATGAGACTGGGGATTAGATTTAGGAGAGAGCTTGGCTAGATGAAAGTCTGCAGTGAGCCTATTTGCTTCCGTGGTCAGAGTTGCCTGTTGGAGTTGGGATAAAGTAATGACTGGGGAGAAGGGAGCAGGAGGGGAAGATATATGGAATCCATTAGAGAGGGGGGCAGAGATAAAGGGGGGCTTCAGCTGGTAGTCTCCTGCAGAAATTAGGACAAGACTGAGACTGAAGAGTTGGATTTGAGGGAGTGGAAGAAGAGGTAAAGATCTACCTCCTTCTTTGTCTAGACTCCCAATACTATATATTTGTGATAATATCCTAGTGAAAAATTTATTCAGTTTCTGGATTTAAGTGCTTTTTACTTTTTTATTTTTTAATTTAATTTTTTTTTTTTTTTTTTTAGTTTTTGAAAGATACTCTAACTTTGCACAGATCTGTAAGTGTCTCTGGTTTTATTTTGTTACTTTAAAAATGTATTCTTTGGTGAAGTCAAATGTGGAAGGTGGTGAAGGGCACACTGATTCTTGGACGAGATAAGTTGTAGCCCCAGGGACCCTAAGGGATGGCAGTCAGCTTCCTAGTCTCCCAGAAGATGAAGCCCCTCTCATGCAGCTAAAGTCTCTCACAGCCCTGTAGAGAGGTTTGAATCACGTAGGTCACCCTCAAGTCCCCCTCCAGGTGAAGATGTGATGTAGACTCAAGACAGAACAATCATGCCCCAGGAACCTCTGCCATAGGTGAGGATGTGGCCACACTTAATGCAGGATCAGGACAGAAGCCGGACCACACCCCAAGTATGTAGATGAGGTATTGCCAAGCTCTTAGGCCAAGGTAATAGGAAGTACTTGTTGTCTGACTCTGAATCATCCCAAAACTGTATAACAAAAGACTGTCTGAGATTAAAGGTATGCAGGAATTACTCCATCATCTGAGAGCTTTTGTCATAAGATCTGTAACATTGCCACTTGGGAAGAGATCTGCTCTCCTAAAATTGACACCACAAGAAGCTCCCCAGTACCCGTCGGCTTACTTTGTGGCTCCTGCAATTTCTGCTAAAAAGTTGATCCTTGGCCTTTCTGTTTCTCCACTAAAGACACTGCATGTTTTTAATTTCACTGTATTTCTTATTTTATGTGTATATTTTGGGTCTGTGCTGGTTAGGATTTTGTCAACTTGACACATGTTATGGTCATCTGGAGAGAGAGAAGAATATGCTTCTATTGGCTTGGCAATTAAACAGTTAAGTTTGTGAGAGCATTCTCTTGATCAAATGATCGATGTAGGAGGGCCCAGCCTACTTCAGGTGATGGCACCCCTGGGCAGGTAGTTCTAGGTTGTATGAAAGCAAGTGAATGAACCATGGAGAGCAAAGCAGTAGGCAGATTTTCCCCATAGCTCTGTAGCTTCTGACTTCTCTCAACAATAGACTATGATTGGAATGGGTCAGCCAAATGAACCCACTTTCACTCCCTGTACTTGCCTTTGGTCATAGTGTTTAGGATAGCAGCTGGAATCACACTATGACAGAGCCTGGGTATATATGTAGGTGTCCTTAGAGGTCATAAGCTATAGAAACTTCTAAAAGTAAAGTTACAGGGGTTTGTGAGCAAGCAGATGTGTGTGCTGCAAACCAAAGCTAGGTCTTCTGCAAGAAAGAAAGTGTTCCTTACCACTGAGCAATCCCTCCAGTTCCCATGCTGTGTCATTTTGGTTTCTGTTTCTAAGACTTGGATTTTGCGTTAGATTGTGATGTGTCTGAAGGTCTTTCCTTGAAGATCTGTTAGCTTTATACATATATATGTGTAGATTGTTTTCATTATGCAACTGAAGGCAGGCACAAGATAAAATGAGGCCTTGGAAAAGAGAGAGGGAGAGAGAAGAGGCAGGATGGAGGATAAAGATCTCTGCATGGCTCTTCATAGCCACAGGTTGTCATGAATATTTTTATAAGGGAAAGATTATTATAGGACAGTTTGTCTTATCTAGATTGGCAGATTATGTCAGTTGGCTCTGAGTTTATTTTGTGGACATTTTTTGGATTGTAAATTTACTAAGAAACTCTGAGATAGAGCCATTGCTAAATTACAAGTTTCTGGAGTTTTGAATTTGTTGAGCTGGTGGGAGTGTGGGCAGAGTTCATGGTTGCTCTCTGCCGGGAGAGGGCAGCAACAGCTTGCAGCTAGCAAAGGGGGTGGTTGCTGGGACCAGAGAGCCAGGAGGGTGGCCATTCCTGAGATGAATATACCCCGCTGATGCCATATGGCTCTAATGATGCTGACTGTAGCAAGGGTTTATTCTCTTTTTTATTTGCTTATGCTTTTAACCATTTAAAAAAGTTGGACGTTTTAAATTTTTCAAGTACTGCCTTTTTCCCCTGTTATGTCAGCTATGAGCAGTAGACTTTTAACTGTGCCCAGGTGTTTTTTCCCCACATGCCCTTTCTTATTATTATGTTTCATTGGCTATTAATGACTACTAGTCAGCATACTTACTGTGTCAAGACTACTAGAAATCTATGGAATGAGTACTTTGATTTTAATATTGGATTTTTCAACTCAGGAACACACACATGCACACACACACACACACACACACACACACATACACACACACACTGTGGCTATGGTGCCAGTAAGAGACCCTTCCAGAAAATATAATTTAATAAAAGGAGTCCAATGACAATTATGAGGAGTACTGCAGGTTTGAGGTTAACCTGAGCTAAAAATACCCCCCCCCAGTCCCAAATTAAACTATACAAATAAAGTTTCTAATGTTCTTTCTTCTTATAAGTCATGGCCAGTGTGGCGTTTAAACTTCACATTATACCATAAAAAAGTCTCAGCAATATGACATCATATCTGCTTATATTTTGTTTATTTGTTTAACGACTCTGCAAAATTCCCTGCTTCATCCGCAAAATTAACATCTCCTACTGGCATTGTGTACTGTTCAGTAAATAAAATAAAATCTACCTTGGCTGGGTAGTCTTTCTTGAGTAATCAGGGTTGAAAGGAAAATCTGTGGGTAGCTCACATAGCATGTGGAGTGAGGGACTCAAACACAGGACATGGTTTGAGCTGATTCTTCCTAAACAGACCCCAGGCAGATGACTCTTACTGCCTTCTTGGATCCTTCAAGCTCCTCTTGCTGTCCACTTCCTTGTTTTTGATATTTCTTATCAACACTGATTTATTTTGCATGTTACCGTAAAGTACTAACCAAACATGATGGAAGGTATGCCGTGTCTCTTATGAACATCTTAGAGGTAAGACATGCCTGGCCGTGGGTGGTACAGACATGGTCCAGATCTTGGCTATGACAAGGCACCTCCATGGCATCTGGATCATCTTCAGGCTCTTGGGAGGAGGCTGAGGAGACAGATTAGGTAGTCCGTCACTCGGTGTGGAGGTCTGGTTTTGTGCTGTTGCTGTTCCATCTTGGGAAAACATCCAGGAAATGAGTATTTGTAGCTTTTGGGAGGCCAGGAGTACCTCGATGAAAAGGGCAGGTTGGCCTGACCCACATTCTTTCCTTTACCAGATGGGTTTGTACTGAAGACATACTACATGTGAACTGCTCCAAAGCACTGCCGCTCAAACTTTTTAGCTCTTTCTACATGTTTAAACCAGAAATCCTGATCGATATATATAT
>NC_137959.1:5771428-5816428 GCF_963924665.1 Micromys minutus | reverse complement strand
GCTGACATCCCAGAGAAAGGTAATTCATGCCCCAGATTGTAGTTGTCATTCTTAGCCAAGATGCAGCACATAGAAGGCATGTATTTATCAGGAGTTAAAATAGCAAAGATGTGATAGGTGATGGGCCTCTCCTGTGAACAACACTCCGGTTACTAACAGCTGAACTGCGTATATGGTTGTGAGAATGAGCCTTTGTTTGCATGGTTTTCGAAAGTCCTCTCAGTAAGAACTCCCCAGTGTTCAGATAGCTGACAGGTCCAAGGTTGAACCTTTCTGACAAGCTATAAACCAAGAGCTTTCAAGCCAACATCAACCTGGCAGGTTCTGCAGCTGAGCTTACTCCTTATGCAATGGATTTGATTGGACTTTGATCTCTGTTAACTTTGAAGTACCCAAGGTCCCTACTTTCCATAAGGTTTTCTCCACCTTTCCCTGAAGTTAAATCAGACAGGCAGGCAAAAAAAAAAAAAAAAAAAAAAAAAAAAAAAAAATTAAACGTGAAAGAAGCAAAAACAAATAGGCTCAGTCAGGTATGTATTTCTAGTATTTTGTTTCATGTACCACATTGCTGTAGTTAAAGCATGCACGTCAGCAAGTTATTCATTAAATTGTAAATGATAGTAGCATATTCCATTTTTCCATTGCATTGTGGGAAACACCCTGTTGAGAACCTGTTGTATGAGTCATCTAATTGCAAGACTACAGATTGTAGTTAATGATGTAATTAAAACTATTACTACAAACAAGCTTGGCTAAAGGGGTGTAGAGACGTGAAAATTCTAATATTTGAGACTATATATGTGGAAGCTGGGTCTTTCCTGCAAGTTCATAGAATTTGACATTTGCGCTAATATTTATAAAGGGGTTGATGCTTACATCTCAGACACTCTTTGACTTTTACTTATTATGCTCCCAGTACATGAGAGAAATTTTTGTTGTTGTTCTGAAGGCAGTTGTATTGAATAATGGAGTCCATATACAAATATATACACATGTGCGTGATATGTATGCATATATGAAATTTTTATCTAAAAAGAGTAGTTACAAAACTTGGCCCACCAAAGCACCATTTATCTTGTTTATGACACCTTACCTCATTCTACTAAGTGTGAGAAGGAGACCAGGAAAGGTAAGTACAGTTTTCTGTCACACAAGGTCATGTGCAGACTGCCCTAGGGTCTGTGCTTGTAGTCACTTCAGCCTAATACAGAAAAAAGTGTGTTACCTTGAGGAAGGACTCTGCTCTCTTTTGGGTATGTCAGAGCCTGTCAACTTTCAAACACAGCAGAGTTATTGGGTGGCTTTTTCTAAATTGTAATGTAGTAAAGACATCGGCACACTTCTTAACTGTGGTGTTTAAAAGCACTCTGCTCCCTGGGTCCTAAAGTGCTGGTTCCTGCACCAGCTTTCTGATTCCCTTTGACATTAAAAAAAAAAAAAGCCAGAAGAAGACACATTCACTATCTATACTGTAAAAACGTAGGGGAGGATCTTTAAAGATGAAGTTTCAAAGATACAGACTCGATAGGAGAAAGAAAAAACCCACACGAGCCTGTATGCTTATAGTTCTCGGTGACAACAGTGCCTGGTAAAATGACACAGCATCCAGTTGACGAGATGCATGGCTTTAACTGTGGGCTATGGGATAAGACCGAGAGAGTGTTAGTGGGCTGGTTTATCACGGTCTACCCTCGGATCTTTGAGTCTCTATATTCTCTGCTGGAATCTTAAAAGCCATGTGCTACTAGACAAGGTAGTCATGCAATCTTGGTTTCATCATTTATAAAGTGAAGCTGGGACCTAGGTAAGAATAAAGAAAGAATCTTAATGTGAGATACTCATGTGTTACCTTCTATGGATGTTGGCTATAAGATTAAGTGGAGGTGTTACTTGTAAACTACAAGATGTTAGTCAAACATTGAGTCATTATCAGTGTTATTCTTAATCTATAGTTTGGATGCACTTATTTCTACTGTTTAAAAAAACTTTAGTGAACAGAATAGATGGTGTAGACTTGCTGTAGGAAATCTACTTGTTATGTAAAGCCAAACTTAGGGGAGTAACCATTTATTACCGCCCCCCCCCCCCCCAGGGTAGGCAGTGATTGACAAAGAACTTAACTTGGATTTTGGAAGACTTCCTCCTTTCTTCTTTAGGACACTAAAGTTTCCCCGAGGGAAGAAGAGTCAGGAGTTGGAGTGGAAAAAAAATACTGCCTGAACAGACTGTGATTTTCATTAGTTTTAAGGATGAAAATAGTATCTCTGACTCTTTTGCCTGCTCTTGGGACTCCTTTCCTTCTCTCGGATTGCTTTGGGCAGCCTTAATAGGAGGGTTTTTGCCTTGTCTTATTGTATCTTGTTTTGTCCTGTTGGACTGAATTTTCTTGGAGGCCTGATTTTTTTTTGGGGGGGAGGGAAATAGAAGGGGAGTGGATCTGGGGAAGAGGGGAGGTAGGGGGAGATAGGAGGAGTCGGGGGCAGAGAAAATATGGTTGGTATATATTGTAATGTTTTATGAGAGAAGAACCTATTTCCAACAAAGAATAAAGAATGGAAAACCATCTTAACATGAAGTTTCCTTTGAAGGACAAACATATGTAACACATACAACTAAGTAGACCTAGACAGAGTTGATTTTGGGGGTGTTGAAGGTTCATCTCCAAGGAATGGTAGACTATTTTTGAAGTTCCTAATATGTGCTGACAACGTTCAAGCCATGCAGACAAATCATAGGTCCATCCTAGACAAAGCTGACACCACAGGATTAGACCCAGAGACTTAAATGCCTTGGGGGCAAACAATTCTGTGCATCCTTCAGGGGCACTAAAAATAGAAGCCAAATTTTAAAGTCCGGAACTTTAAAATTTTGTAATCAGGACTTACTAAACCAAGTTCATACCTGTGTGGTTTTTTTCTTTATAAACTAGGTTCCTAATGGACTTTGTTCAAAGTCTCAGAAGATACCTTAAAGAACCAAGCTCAGCTGTCAATCAGTTTGATATCAAATGACTATAATAAAAGGCACAAGAAGAAACAGCACTGGAACTTAAGAACTTGTTAGAAAACCAGCCCACTTCTGCTTCTGGATTTGAGTTTGTTCAAATTGTCAAAAAAAAAAAAATCTTCTGAATTTCATTATTGTTATGTGGAATAAGGCATTATTGGGTTACATGCAAAATGTATGCAAAGGCTTGAGTGCTGTGACACAGTGTGACATAATGTGCAGCTAGAATAATGGATCATATTTTAATAAAATACTCACAAACTGCTCTGTCATGTGGTCAAGGGCTTCATGCAAAGGCCCTCTGTGGAAGTATGTTAGGAATGTCGGAGCTGTCCTGAAGAATGCTCTGTGCTAACTCGAAGGGTGAAAAATGAGGGCTCAGATAACAAGAGTCAAACAAAATGGGAATCATATTCTAATATGCTCTTTGAATGTCTGTTCAAGTAAAAGTTTCTTTGGACCAAATAGAAACAACCTCCAACTTAAAGATGAATTCTTTTGAACTCTGGAAATTGTCTTTGTGCCCAGAGACTTTGCCCACACTATTTGTTTTTCAGTTTTGGAGAAAGTATTTTCATTTATTTGTTTTGTGTTTTGAGACAGGTCCTGACAGAATTCAAGTTAGCCCAAAACTCACTATGTATCCAAGGATGAACAGTCTTTGGAATTCTGATTTCCCTGCCTCCATCTCCCAAGTCTGTGACTGCAGGAGTGTACCACCACACCAAGGAGAAGGCATTACTTGAAAATATACTTAATTTTATTAAAATACTTAATTTTGTCAATTTTTTGTTAAAGCTGCTTTATTAAATATGATAAACTCCAATGTCTATAAAATGTACATTCTTGTATTTAGTTCTTTCTGATGGAAATTTAACCAACTATATTGATATGATAATTCTATTAGTTGCTGAAAAGCTAATTTAAGGTTAGTATGCATTTTTTTTCTCCATGAAAAATATGTATAGTGGTATAAAAAACAGTTAGTATTGACGCTAGGTTAGTGACCGCCACCCCCCTCTGAACAGCTGAAGGTCCAGTGTATGCCGTGATTGAGGAAGCGGGAGAACACCTCATCTTCAGCGGAGACGTCTCCTTGTTGGCTCATGATGGTGCGTTCACTGCCAGTTGTCTAATCTAATTGCATCTACAGTGAAATCCACTAGAGGAGGGGCTAGATTTCCAAACCCCAGCTACACGAGATGTCTGAGAAAAGTCAAAGAAGAGATGGACTGAGACTCTGACAGCTTATTCTGACACTGCTTTGACTTTCATCTCGGATGATTCATTGGCTTTACCCACTGATGCGTCACGAAGGCCAGGCTGCACTGTCACCAGTGGTAATTTGTAGTCATTTATCACGAGGCAATTATGGTCTTTTATTCACAAAGTTCTCAGTGAAGTGTTCAGTAAAGCAATCACAGAAACATTAGATATCAGTAAGTAGTTATAATGGGACAAAATTAAATTATTACAAGGCCTTCCAAGGACAGATTTATTATGACAAAACAGAACCATGGATGACATGAAGAAGACAGACAAGGCAGTGTAGAGATTGCTGACCCTGGTAGGCACTAACAGAGAGACTAGAAAGGATGGTGTGTGTAGAGAAGGGGCAGGGAGAGGATCAGCAGGGGAGAGATGCTATAGCACATGGCTAGGTGACTCCCAGGCTTATGGACTGGCAGTCTGGGAGTGTGTTAGAATTATTCCCCAAGATGGAAACATCAGGAAGCTAGCACACAGAGAGAGGCAAAGAGTGTGTGGATACCAAGCAGGCTCAAATATCAAATCATATAAAAAAAAAGCAATGGGATACAGGGAAATATGTATTTTCTAGAATAGTACCTAAAATAATAGCATATCAAAATTAGAGGCATCAAGGACTTTGGTTACTACTTAGAAATATTTCTGTCATGGTTCAGACCTGTCTTTCATGACTCAATAGGCTAACTAAATATGACTACTAATTATAATAAAACTTGAGAAAATATGGTAGTGACTATCAAAAGGATTCTCAAGGTTAGTATTTTATTTAATAATCTCACCATTAGGGAGCTAGGAAACCAAACAATGATGTATATAATACACAAAGTATGTACAGAGTGTAATAGCAAAGGGATTGAGACATGGTGTCAAACTGAACATCCAACAAGAAGGCTGGAAACCAACTATATACAGCAACACACAGATAATCAGCCTTGAAAATTAATTTTCTTGTCAACTCTCAAAAAATGTGAGTTTCTTAGTTTATTTTCTTCACTGAACAGATCATCAGAACATGAAATACAAACCACAACTCCCTGGGTTCCTCAACTTTGGGATCCAGGACTTTCTTCAGCCATTGGCACTCAGCTGCCCATGAATTCTCAAAGCTTCTCACCTGGGCCCAGAGAGGCCGTTTCCTGGTTCTGGATGCTGGATGGAAGCTTGTACGGTGCTATAGGGGGCCTATCACAGGATCCTCACAACACAGCAGCTTGGCACCGCTGGGATGAACAGTAACTCTCAGAACACAATGCAGAAGCCACAGTTGTTTCTGTACTACTCCTAGGAGTGGTACCTGTCATTTCTATCATAGGCCACTGTTAGTCACCAGTCTTGATACAGTATGGGAGAATTCAGCATAAGAGTCAGGAGGTCCAGATCGTTAAAGGACATCTTGGAATGGGAACTATTTCAGGCATGACAATGATAACGGTAATCTATTAACTGAGTTGAGAGATGGCTTCGTTGTTAATACTGCATACATTTTGTAGTGGACCAGGGTTCCCCATTCACAGCATGCATGACAGTTGTCACACAACCATTTGTAACTCTAACCTTAGGTGGTCCTAGGGCCCTTTCCAGACTCCACAGCTACGCTGATATTTGAAAGGATTCACATGCCTCAGAGTACAGGTATCTCGTGTGGATTCAAAGATAGTAACTAGGCTCCTGGTTGGTGACTGTGAAGTTAATTTTTATTTCCACATTCTAGAGAGATACTTTGTACCTAGGTGAGGTGGCTTCTCAGGTAAGTTTCTAACACCGAACTCCAATGATTTTCTGTGGATATTTATTAAACGCTTAATAAGTATCGAAAACATAATGCTTTCTTATTCAACTGCACCAGGTCCAAAGTTTCAAGGTGTTTTCGGAAAGAAAGGTTGCTGTACATGTTCATGTTTCACTTGCTTCGTGAAACCCAGACCCTGCCACAGTAACCAGAGCTTGGCATTTGGAGACATGAAAAGCAACAGAGATGTTTTCTGCAGCATTAACAACTTCAATTGCTTGATCCATGGAAGGGGCCATATCTGCGATTCTGCGCATTTAACCCTGAGCAGCGTCTGTTGACACCCAGCAGAGGTCGATCCTGGTATTTTATTATTTACTGGTATTTCCTTCTGCAGGATGTCCGCTCTGCTTGTCTTCCCGCATGAGAGAGTGCAGATGTTCCTGAAAGCTTCTTTACTTGGTGATTTGACTTGAAGCAAGATGCTGAGAGAAGGGGCGGAGCTTAGGAGGAGCTGTCAGGGCCAACCCGTGGGGGGCCGGGGGGAGGCAGCGGCCTTAGGCTTTTCTAGGAGACAGATTCACGTTTGTTTCTGCTGAATCAGAGAACAAAATGTTCTGCTTCTCTTTTAAAGTTTTGAGATCCAAATGTTACCATGGCAAAGATTTTCTTGGCTAATCTTTTCCCGTGAAATGTCACTAAGATGTTTCTCGGAGTCTGTGGGGCAGAGACCTGGATGCTGAGGGAAAGGTGGGTCCAAAGATCATAGAAGATGTTATGTGACTGCAAACAGGGATGGATGAGCTATTATGAAGTCCAAAAAGTTCTAGTCATCGCTATCAGATTATCATTCAAACGATAAGACCACTGCACCCTGTGAAGAGATTTTCAAGCCGCTTGTGATATAAAAGCCAATACCATGTTTAACAATCTATGGCATATTACGTGCTTGAGTAGGTGAGTTTCCTGGCAGATAGGAAGTACCAAGGTCTGCTCCAGGGAAGGAAAGAGCTTTGAAGGTGTTGCTTTTAAGAGGCTACTCTGAGAAGATTCATCTAGCTCACTATGGTTATAAACAGGTTCTACAAGGGGTTATCTTCAATCATGTATAAAGGAATACGCAGGAGGAACCAGACAGTAGAGTATGGGCTAAGCCAAGATTCAAAAGCATAGTCGGGCTTTCAGACATACGTTTGCACCAAAGCAGACCAAATATCTGCACCGGGGATTGCAGAAACATCTCGGCCACATTCAAAGCACAAGTTAGGCAGAGAGCTCATAAAGATTAGTCCAAGAAGTAAAAAAAAAAAAAAAAAAAAAGTTCCCCAACTTCATTTCCCACACCAGCACAGATGATGACATCTATGTCAGAGCTTAAATGAAATGAAGACATAATGACAAGACAGAACAAGGCAGAGAGATACTAAGTTACAGGTTCAGCTTTCAAACTTTCACAGCCAAGAACTTCTCCCTTGCCAATTAAATCCTTTAATGGGTGGACACAGCATCCAAGGAGGGCTGAATCAGCTGAGGCCTGGCTTGGCACAGTCTTCTTTCTGAAAGCTTGGCTGGTTTTACCTCCTCATCAGCTTCCTCACTGGGAAGTAGGGCAGGCTCTCTGAGATGGCCAAAGATAAGTTTGTGATTAACAAGACATGAAAGTTGTTCATCAAGAAGGATAGGGAGAAAAATTAATTTCTCCCAGTTACATTTTCATTTCCAGGACCATGTGTGACAGGAGTGGTGATAATATTTAATTAGTATTTACAGTGAAATAGGATTAGTAACTTGCATGCATTATCTTGTATAAACCTCATAGGAACCTAATGAGGTTGATGTATTTACCTTGTCAATGGAAAGTTAGAGGCCAAATTCACTCATAGTAAGTGAAAGTCTCTCTTTGAAACTTATCCTTAATCTCAGAGACCATTCTTTTCCCACCAGCCAATGTTTATTTCATTAACAGTCTGGCATAAAGTGGCTCACAAAGCACTGTCTTTTTAATTTTATTTATAATTTTTTTAGTGGATATTCTTCGTATTTACATTTCAGTGTTACTTCCTTCTCCCAATCTTACTCCTCTCCCCCTCCCACTGCCTTAATGAAGGTGCTCCCTCTCCCAACCACCCTCTTCCACAACAGCGCCTTGGAGTTCCCCTACACTGGAGAAATGAGCCTTTGCTGGACCAAAGGCCTCTTCTCCCATTGATGCCAGACAATGCTGTCCTCTGGGTTCTCCATGGGTTCCTCCATGTGTGCTCAGTGGTTGGTGCTTTAGTCCTTGGGAGCTGTGGTGGGTTTGGAAAGTTGATCCTTTTCACACAGCACTGTTAAGGGGGTTAGCCACTCCGTGTTATCTCTTGGAAAGTCCAACATGCTTCAAGGGTATCCTCGTGTCCTGCACTAGCCATCATAAAAAGCCATTTATCTCATCGCAACCCCATTAAATGTGTGCCATATCATATCATATCATGTCATGTCATATCATGTCATGTCATGTCATATCATCATATCACATCACATCATGTCATGTCATATCATGTCATGTCATGTCATATCATCATATCACATCACATCATGTCATGTCATGTCATATCATGTCATGTCATGTCATGTCATATCATCATATCACATCACATCATGTCATGTCATATCATATCATATCAGGTCATGTCATACCACATCACATCATGTCATATCACATCATGTCATGTCATATCACATCATATCATGTCATGTCATATCATATCATGTCATGTCATATCACATCACATCACATCATATCATCTAATATCATAGCTCCCTTGATGTCTTTGATTTTATTTATCATATGATATTATATGATATAATATATGATATTAGAACTATTTCCTATTACCCCATTTTTTGACCCTCATTTTGGCACACTTGCTTCATGATATTGTGAACTTGGTCTGCCTCCTCTTCCTCCTCCTCTCCCTTCTTTGTAGAACTCAAATGAGTTCAGTGCCTAACAGTAATCTATGAATACTTAATTGGTTCATATGCATAAATATGTTGTTGTGAGTGTTTTATTTGGTTTGAAATAAAGAAGCATGATCATAATCAGCCCCATCTTTGTTTCTACCCTCTATCTTTGCCCATGGTACTGTCAACATGTATGAAATGTTGAGCTTTAGTTTACTCATCTTTTGTTCAGTGTTCAAACTCACTACAGTGTAAAGGAATACAGTTGTGCCATGGATGGCCATGGGTCCACCTAAACTCACCATTCCTATTCTGTAATGCTTGGAGGTGACAGCCCAGCCCTCAGTGGTATCTCCCAGGGTCTTTCTGTGTTGGGAGGACAGTCCTGGGACCCCAGCTGCTGATGATCATGAGCCAGGAGGATCATTTCAGAGATGACTTTTAAGCATCGGACGAGCTTCCAACAGTTTCCTCCAGATAACTGTCATAAGTGTGATGACGTCTTAGTGGTAGATGACCCAAAGATTCAATCTAGCTCTGTGTCATTCTAGGAAGGAATGTTGCTTGCTCTCTTTAGGTGTAACACCAACACTTTAAACAACATACAAGCCACACACCTTCAGGATTTATTTGTTCTAATGGTTGTTTCACTTGCATTTATATAATACAAGATTTGGTAGAAATCCTAGAAAATTTGGTGAAAATCTTGGGCCAGGTTTACAGTCTTTTTGAACTAAAAGACATATTAAAGATACTTTATATCTTTTCTAATTTTTCAGGTTTAAAATATTCTTTAAAAAAGAAGAAGCAACGCGGAGACACAGGTAGATGGTCCTCTCTGCGCATCTCTATACAGGTAAAGGTTGTTATGAATATTTTATAAGGGATGGAATTGTACAGGATGATCTGACTATCTATCAATTAGATCAGAGTATTTTGGTGTGTTTTTTGATGTGGCGACTTAATTGAGTTCAAAAGAGAGTATAGTGGCGTGCTGCACAAAGCCCGCCTTGGAGTTGGGATGCATGTGTGGGGGACCACATCGAGAGGGCTACTAAAAGAGAGATTGCTGGGAGAGGGCAGCTCGTGTACCATGTGAGCAGCCGGAGCAATCAGGTCCGGCTCGGTGACCAGCGGACCACGTGGTAGCGAATGAGACCAGGCGCCGGGCTCCACAGTGGAGTGGCTCCCGCGGAGTGAGACCACATAGGACAAGTAGTTACAGATCCGTATTTTTTAATATTTACCACAACAGGCAGATCTCGCTGAAGTACAGCTGAGCTGCCTAGACACCCCGTGGGCCTTCCAGTCAGGCTAGGGAAGGACTGACTTTGCAGCTATTGGAGCCATGCCTTAGCTCACACCAATTTATTACTTACTTATCTTTGCTCAGATGGAGCAGGGCCTTTGAGAAAGACCATCTTATGTTGGAATAATCCAATTAAAGTTTTTTGTTTTTTTTTTTTTTAAAGAACAAGATTCAGACTTTTTTTTTTTTTTTTTTTTTTTTTTTTTTTTTTTTTTTTAAGGAACAAGACACTCGTGGTGTCAAGGGAGATTTGGCCCAGAGGGAAATTTACGGCTTACAGGAGTGTCTTCAGACAACAGGGCACACATGCATTGCCACATACTGCAGTGGTAACGTGTGACCGCTGCTGTTCATATCTTTGTTGACCTGGAAGCAGAGTCCTCATGCCAGAACCAGAAGTGGGCATAGCCTTCAGTCCTGCCACCAGTACATACGCCACACTGCCCAAAGTGTCCAGAGTTTCTCAGAATAGCACCACAAGCTGGAGACCAAGTGCTGAAACGTACAAGTCTACGGAGAACATTTTAACTGCAAGCCATAGCAGTCAGTGATTAAACTCACCTTTCACAATTATTGTTTCGGGGGACAGAAGCTATACAACAGCTGGAGAGAGAAAAGTATTTTAAAATTGTTGATATGAAATACATACTGATGTACATGTTCTGTATTAACTTTGATGGGTTTTTCACAAATTAAACAGTTATAATATTCCTGCAAAAGAGCAACCCCACCACACATCACTAAAATCATTCCACCCTCCTTTCTAATGAGATTCATCTCTAACAAGACTTGTAACACATTAGCCTAGTTTTTCTCTTTTTATAGTGTGTATAGTGGGTAGTCGTTTGTATCTGGCTTCTTAGCACAATATTTAGTTGGCAAGACCTACCCTGTCCTTCTGCACACTTGCACACCATCCATTCATCCTGCTTCCATTAAATAAACACGCCCACACTTTGTTTAGACACTCTACCCCATAGACATTTGGATGATAGCCAATGTGGCTTGAGGTTATTCTAAATGGCTCTTTCTGTTAAGCACTTTCTAGTTGCCTTTTAGTGAGGCCAAATCTGTATTTTTCTAGAATATATGGGCTAGTTAGATCAGAAGAATATTAGATACCACCAAAATACTTTCTTTGATGGCCGAGCCAGTTAATATCACCACTAGCAGTGGGTGAAGACTGGAATGTTTTGTTTTTATGCCTTTAACCATTCTAGAGGACAGGGATAAGATGAAGTGATTAAATCGGTGCTTTCTTCATGACTTATGAACTTGATAATGTGGGAGTTTATTGTTGCTCATTTGGATACTGTGGTGGTTTGAATGAGAAATGTACCCCGTAGGCTGCGGTATTTGAACACTTAGTCCCCAGCTGGTGGCATTGCCTGGGGAGGTTTTGGAGTTGTTAGGAGGAACTTGGTGAGGAACTGCTGTGGTGCTGAGGACTTACTGCCTCACTTCTCATGTAGTTCATGCTCTCCACTCGCACTGTGTGGTTGAGACATCATCTTTAGTCCCCTCTGCCAAGTCTTACCTGTCACTGTGACCCCCATCTGGAACCATCGATCAAACTCTTTGACCCATAAGCCACTTTGGCCATGGTTTTTATCAGAGAAACAAGAAGTGACTCGGATATCTTTGTGAAGTCTCCTTTCAGCTCCCTTTAATCATTTCTCTCTTGAGTGTTTGTACTTTTTTCTTGTTGATTTGATTTATAATTCTTTATACTTTTTAGATAACAATCTTTGAGATGTGTGAATATATACACACAATATCTTCCCTCTTAGTGTGTTGTTTTATTCATTCAATGTATTTTTTGAACATATGCTCTCTTTTACTTACACAAAGCTACGAGGCAAGAATGATGCAGTGCTAGGTGCCAACAGCAATTCAATCTAATAAGGAGAAGAAATTTTGTGTCCTAAACCCATGGAACTACATAAAACTTCATAGGCAGCTTCTGGAAGCTAGTGACAACATTTGTTTTTATCTTTGTCTTCTTAATGATAATATTCGAAAACCAACATTGTCCCAAATCATGAAATGGTAGAAGTAATTAAGAACTTTTTACATTTGTCCTGAGCATGTGTAAGGGTGACATGCACATTTGGCATCAGAAAACAACAAGCAACAGGTACCATTTTCTTTTTGCCACATGGGTACCAGGTATTGGAGTCAAGTTGTCATGGTTGTCAGCAAGAATCTTTGCCAGCTGGCTCCTCCCATCAGCTCTAGTAGGATTCATTTAAAAATATTACCACCAAAACATTGACAAGTGAATATTTAAATTATCAAATTTCTCAGCAAAGATGGTCACAGCAGCAAAGCCCCTTTAGCCACAGGTTTCAGCAAACTGTCAGCGTTTGAGAACATGAAATTAGAAAAGCAAAGTCCGGTTTCCAATAGCACATACAGTAGGCAGCCAAAGCAGTGTCCTAAGATTTCAATTCACCTCAAAAATCTTCTTAGGTCTTCTAGTTTAATTAGTGATATTTTTATCTTAAAAAACGAAGATGAGATTATCATTGACAGAATTAAAATTTGATCCTAGGACTCAGCCCAACATAAGATCTAAAAAAAAGACAAAGTAAGCTAGAACTTTCTGTACAGTAATATAAGCAAATGAATACGTTCTCTAGAGGATTGGAATTTACTATGTGAAGTCTTGTATATAAGGGGTATTTTAAAAATCTTGGCTCAGAACTAATTTGTTGAAATGATTATTTTCCTCACAAGACAGAATATATTCTTGTCATATAATTAAATATTTTATAACCTCAAAATGTTGTTTTACAGCAGACTGACTATGAGCTGGGATTAGGGCTGACTGTACTGTGGTCTGGAGAGAGTTGAAGCAGATGACATGGTTTTTAGAAGTTATTTCTTCAGCCTGGATGTCAAGGATCAGCAAACTGCTTGATGCATCCCCTCTCCCTGCAGATTTGCTATTTCCTCTGCTTCCTGGAGAGAGGTATGACTACTTAAAGACTCTCTGAACCCTTTTATGTTCCCAACACAAGGGATTACCAATTAACACAAAGTCTTATTATTTTAAGACTTAGTATTTGGTTATTCATAAAGTGTAATGTAAATGCACTTCTGGGTGTAAGTGAATGTCAGCTCTTCTTTTTGAAATCTTAAGATATGAATTTAACAGCTATTGCTGTTACTGTTATTGCCTTTGCCTTCCCCAGTTTTGGGATTAAAGGCGTGTACCACCACGCCTACCCACTATTATTTGTTAAGACAATACACCTCCAGGTATTCAGAACTTGGAAAATTGTTTATTTAGTAGCAAATTATTTTAACTAAGTATGTTTCTTTACCTATGAAAAATGTGACCAATCGTCTACAAATTTTGGTGTTTGTTTTGTTTGCTTGGAGACAAGGTCTCAGATAGACCAGTGAGGCCTCCAACTTGCAATGTAGCAGAGGCTGGTCTTGAACTCACTCTCCTGTATCTACTATCCAAGGGTTGGCATTATAAGCCTGTGCTATCACACACGAGTCATGGCAACACTGTCAAATACAGATCTCACTCAAGGAATGTATAAAGAGATAACCTCACGATGGCCCAATGTAATTTTTTATGGCATAAATTTTCTCTAAACATAGTCTGTTTTATTTTAAGGTATAAATATTTTTAAAAGCATAAGTTGTAAGCAACTGGAAAATTGGTCTTAAGTACATGCAATATATGATTTCAAAAATGTTTAGAATCATGGTGTTATTTTCATGACTAAGATTTCATAAACATATCCTCCGGTAACTCTTTGTGGTTTGGTATGTTTCTGTAAAACTGAGGCTCTCATTAAACACAAACACATTTTCTCCCCGTCGCTGTAGATGCTACGCTATGCTTTTTTTGTATTGTTAGAGTGTTTTGTATGTAATTTTTTCCTTCAGTTATAACTGCATCCAGGGCTAAGCGTGTAGGTTGACAGCTAAGTGCTTAGTCCCAGCTACCATTTTCACAGGTGTATGAAGGTAAACTGATATTGTATGAAAACCGATTCTGTCACTCTCTCATGCAGAACTCTGGGTGTTCAAACTATCGTGCTATTAGAATTGTCACTGCCTCTGCTGTGTGGTGCAATATCTATCACTTATTCTCAACATACAGCAGAATTAAAACTGTAGAGGAAAATCTATTTTTATTAGACTGTTGCAGGAACAAAAAAAAAACCTTCCTTCTGTGATATCTGTTTCTAATTTGTCTTTGGGAGAAAGAAATGCCAAATGGTTGCCATGTTTTACCTTCAGACACTCAGAACCTCACCAAACTGCAGTCCAACCAAGATGAGAGTCCCGGCCTGGGCTTCCCCCTCAGGATCATAGT
The DNA here is from genome assembly GCF_963924665.1 of Micromys minutus. Lineage (NCBI taxonomy): Eukaryota > Metazoa > Chordata > Mammalia > Rodentia > Muridae > Micromys > Micromys minutus. The sequence goes on along the minus strand of NC_137959.1, from coordinate 5,801,827 downwards.
CAATAAATTTGATTAGTTTGTAAAGCATTTCAAGACAGCAGCCCACAGAGCAGGTTGAGGCGATTCCTTCACTTACTCCCTGTTCCTTCTAGACCACCAGGGCTCTAGTTTGTATTTTTAAACCTGGGTTAAATTGTGGCATAACCACAAACCATTGTATGCTATTAACAGCAGGGTTCCAACGAATGACTGACAAACAAAATCTTAGCACACGAAGCCCATTCCTCTCAATGGTAAACACATGTTATTAATGAAATGTTTCTAACCGGCCCAAGCAGTTTGAAGTCTGTCTTAACTGATGAGACTGTATTTTGCTGTACGAGCTAAACAAACAAAATATTTAAAATGGTTTATTAAAAGAATATGTCTCAGTGAATTACAAGGATACAATTTGCAGATCTGGACTTGGAACGAAATGTCTTCTTTTCTGGATGATAGTCATATCCCTCTGGAGGTCAAAGAAAGCATGATGTTAAATGTAACTGCTAGTCCAGCTTCAAAGAGATGCCAAAAGGCTCTGGACACAGGTACTCCATGGGACTCTTGGGCCAGTATCTGTTCCCTGTGCAACTCAGATCCCAAATCCATTTCATTGGAGAATTTGGCTTTCTTAGGATGCTCAATAAGGTCAGATGCAATTCACCCTTAGCTTCATCTGAGTTCAGGAGCTAGGTGCCTAAAGATTGTGTTGATAACTGTGTGGTGTTTTCATTCGTCGGAAACCCTGGCTGCTTAGCATGTAGGCATCTGTGAACACAGACAGTGAGTGTTTTGTGCAGATTTCCCTAACTCCTGCTGAACATAAAGGGACAGTAAACCCCAAACCAAATAAAACAGTACTGGTATTGCAAGTTAGATGTCTGTGAAACATTCCAGGGGTACGGACCACCAAACGTGAACCCACGATGGTTGCATTTAGTTTTGATCAAATTGGGCAGTGCTGCCTCAAGGCTGGTTCGTATTTCTTCTTTTCAAATTTACCCAGGCCCTGTTAGAGTAACCAGAGAGGAGGGAGCTAACAGAAGCAGAATGGGTCCGTAATCTGTCTGTAGTCCCTTTGTAGTTAAGTGCACCGAGATGGTAGGAAACAGGGCATACTTCCAGCCTCTGAATAGCAAACGTGTAAAGTGAGTGAATCATCCGAGTAGCCAGGTGATGGCAAGGACTTCACACAAACCACACCGCAGCATGCACAGAGTTCTTCTCTGTTGGATGAAGTCAATGTCATAGGTAATAGTGTACCTTAAGCTGAGAACGTATTGTCTGAGAGAGCTCAGGGGCCATGGCAGAGATCAATGCTAGAGAACAATGTACCGGCACCAGGTCTGGCCAGCCCCATTCACACCTTGCCATACTGTTTCTCTTTTCATTTCTTTTCTGCACACACGATCTTCCCAATCCACAGCCTCACCTTCTTTCCACCTTATATGTGCCGAAAAGCACTCTGCCCACCTGGGTCCTAGCTGTTCTAGTTTCTCTAGAAATGGTACAGAAATCTGTGGGTCTAGGCATCTTTGGTTTCCCAGCCCCTGCTCCTTGGTGGTCCTTTATACCCACGATATGCAATGAACACACCGTGGCACACCTTATCTTTTTCACCAAAACATATCTCCTAGCCCCATTCCTTTCTCCAAAGTCCTAAAAGGTCAAATCAAATATCTAAAAATAAAATTATAGGGTCTGGGTAGAGGGTTCGGTGGTTAAGACGCTCACTCGGAAGCATGAGGACTGAGGTTCAGATCCACAGACACCTAAAGAACTGCTGGGTGAGCAGCCTGCTTGTAAGCCCCACCCTGGAAGGCAGAGACAAGGATCTCCAGAGCTTGCTGATTAGAAAGGCTGCTGTAACAGTGAGCTCAGGCGTTGGCTGAGAGACCCTGCCTCAGTGAATAAGGCAGAAGAGCAATAAAGCTTGAGTCTTAACAGGAACCTGTCACCCTTGGGCCTCCACATGCATAGACACACATGTGCACTCACACACGGGCATCCACACACATGCAAAAAACATACACAGAATCACATGTATACCACACACATATTTTTAAAAACGGAAAAAAAATGACACATTTTTATGTGCCAAGAGCTAATCATGAGCTAAGTTTTCTTGTGTACATTTTGCAATGGGCTGTATGCTAATGATTTAGGGTTGACAGTGAAATGGTGTCCAAGCAGCAGAAGGATCCCAGATGTCAGATGGCCTCTCATGTTCTAGCTTGTGCTATCGACCAAGAATGGCTGCCCAGAGCCCATCAGCTCCCTGCTGCCTGGATGATAGTTAACCAGAAAGGAAACCCGGAGCCTGCTTTCTTACCTTTCCCTATAGCATGCAAAGAAACCATGAGGGGAACTAGCCTCTGAAGTTCAAGTAAAAGCCTTATCTATAGTTATTTGGCTTGACAAACAGGTAGGGAAAATGAGGAATTTCTATACGACACACATGATAGGGAATTCAGCGTTCCAGATTTTTGTAGCTGATAGGAAACAATTAAACAAACACACATGATAAATAACAGAAAAAAAGTCTAGAAACCAAGTCTGTTGGCTTTTCCGTTCCCTGTGCTTATATAGCATCACAGGCAGACAGATGAGATTGTTTAGATATTTCAGTTGTAGTGCTTGCAGCATATTTGATATAAGAGATTCTCAAGTTACTGAGAGTGTGATATTAAATACAAGCACATTCCGTGAAAACAGAAGAACCAGCCAGCCCGCCTTGCTGAATCAGTGAGTTCTAGGTAGAGTGAGAGGCAGTCTCAAAGAATAATGCCGAGAGCGACTGAGAAGGATGCTTGACATTCATTTCTGCACTCCACGTGTACATACACACATGTGCACATTCACATACATACATGTACACACGGAGAGACAGACAGACAGAGAGCTAGAGAGAAAGAGACAGACACAGTGGGAGAGAGAGACAGACAGACACACACACACAAAGAGACAGACAGACAGACAGACAGAAACAAAAAGACGGGGACTCTTTGGAGGAAACAAACAGAAAATAAGTTACTAATTTGTCCTTCTAAGTTTGATAGTCTTACAAATTCCAAGTTAATGAAAGTTGTTCTGTCACCCTGGGCACAGCAAAGCAGGGTCTGTTTTTTTTTGGTGGTTTTCGTGTTTGTGGCTGATGTCATGTAAACTCAGTTCTTCAAAGAATCCGAGTTGAGCACGAGGACACAAACATCCTTCTTAAAACATCTTAAAGCAGGTCTGATGGCACTGATTTATAATCCTAGCACCCAAGAGGCTGAGGCAGGAGGATCAGGGAGCACGTGCAACCTCAGCTATGATGTCCATTTGTGGCCAGCTCTGGCTGGATTATTTTAGATGGTGTGACAGCTCATCAGTCCTTTCGTTCCTCTGTGCTTTGACGTTTACGGGGGTTTCAGGCATTGTGTCTGGCACTGGGCACACACTCAATGAAATAAGATGTTCTGCTTGGGCCTGTGACACGTTAATCTCAAGCACCATGGATCCAACATGAGTCCCTCTCACACTCCCTCTCACACTCCTCTTTCGGGGTCCACAGGTGAAGTGCATTTTCCAATCTCCTTTACAACGTCCCAGCCAGAAGAAAGCATAGCGTCACGAACGGTTCATACCTATTTTACAAGTGGATTCTGTGTATAAGGCTGTCTCCATCTTGTCTATGACACAAATGACTCTACTAAGCGAGGAAAGAGAGGAACCCCGAGAAGAAAGGAGGTTCCTGAGAGTCCGTGTGTAACAACAACCCCATCAGCTTGCAACAGATCAGGAATGGGAAACTTATTTCACCAAGTTATCAGCATCTCTAATTGTTGTTAAAATGGTTATTCATTCTAACTGTTTGTTAGAATGGTTAGAATGGTATCCACCACATATAATAAACTATGAATTAAGTGGCTTACGATGAGAATGATGCTGCATTAGCCATTTGGACAGAACTTATCTGGAATGCCTGTCTTTGCTTCTTGAGGTACTGCTGCTGGCTGGGCTCTCTCTTGGCTTTGTGTTCAGTTGCAAATCAAGTGGAACTTGGCCAGTCTCAGATCACTTCTTAGAAACCTGGGAGGTGGTGCTGGGCATTGCTGAGCACGTGTCCCCCTAGGGGGCTAGCCAAGGCTTCCTTCAGTGCAAACGGTATCTCTACTGAAGGTTATGCTCTTTTTAGAGCTCTTTGCCATGTCCTATTGCCTCCAACAAATCTACCTCTAGGCTTTGTATGGGAAAAGATCATGTGAGGACACACATGCACAGCTTCAGGATGCACTGGGTTCTGGATTTTGGCAACTACCTCACCGGGCTCATGGAGCCTACTTTACCTTGAGAAATTAAGGGTTCTAAGGGGGATGGGCACAGTAATAACTACTTATGACACTATGAGAAAAGCTAGAAAATGACTTTGAGAGAGTATGCAGTGGATGTAGAAAAAAAAGAAAGAGCTAACTTCCTTTGCTGCATACTGGGTTTGGATAGAGGAGTGGGAATCATCAGGGGCTCCAGGAATTCACAGGATATTTGGGACACAGGAGGGAGAAGGCTCTTAAAATAGCACGGGGAACATGGACAGCCTGGGGGAGTTGAGATGTTAGCTGAGACATTTAGAAGATAGACGGCACATGGAGGCAGGGCCAAGCTGGGAGCAAAGTCGGGGTCCAGGAGATAGAAATTTGGTAGAGCGCTGAAGACATTTGACAATGAGATGGTACTGGCCAGCAAATGAGCAAGAATGGATCTCAGGACACACACCTGGCTGTGCCAGCAAAGTTGTTTTCTTAATTTTGCTACAGTCCAGTGCTATCTTCATAGGTATAGGAGAAAATTCATAATTGTTTGAAGGCTGCTTTTCTCATTCTGGGCAAATACACCTTTGCCACTCCCTGGTGCGGGCTCACAGGCTCCGCAGCCATCTGCCTCTCCTTAGTCAATATTACTGTGGCCTTAGGTATCTGCTGGACTCTGAGTTAACTCTGGCCCTAGGACACTGCACATGACCATCTGAAACACGAACAGAAGTTCCCAGACAGCAGCAGTGCCTTCAGCCACCTTTTTGTTAATGATGATTGGATGAGAGCTTAAACAGCTGTGGAGTGTCAGAATGCATCGAGGCAAGAGACAAATTATTTTATGGGTATCCTCAGCCCCCAAGCTTCTATTTATCGCTCACTTCTATATCCGAGCAAACATCTTCAGAGCTACTTAGCAAATCATTTGAAATTACAAACATCGCACTGGTTTCCAACCAAGCAGAAAGCTGAAAGTACTGTCAGGTACTAGGCCGTGGCAGATATCTCCTGCTGTGTTCAAACCCACTTCCCTACAGTCTCCATCAATGCATTGTGCCTTTATTACATACTACATATTATATATTGTATATTATACATTATATATCATATATTATATATTATATGATTACAATGTTCAGTGACTTCCTTTGTTTGATTACTGCATAAGCCTCATAAACCTTCCCTCTACTCTGGACCATGGAATTTGCGCTAACCTAAATCTGTGTTCCTCAGTCATTGTTACTCACGCCAGGTTGAACCCTCCACCTTTTTACCTTCTCCTTCCTGAGTGAGAGTTGTGTTTTGGAATCAACAGAAATCTCAGAATTGGTTGAGCAGCGAGTGTGGCATAGAGAGGCCTGCAAGTTGTCTTACGGTGTTGGGTGCTGTAGCTGGGGGAACCCCATCACTGGGTGTTCTAGAGAGGTGTGGCTAGAATCATGTGAGGATTCATCTACTCTTCTGTCCGGAGCCTGGGCTGGGGATGGCGTGGAGAGGAAGCCTACTTTGGAAACGACACCAAAGCACGTGCAGATTCAGGCTGAGAGGGCACAGGTGTTCCTTCCCTGCACGTGTGATGGTGGAGAATTTGGCAGCCCTGGTTCAGATTAGCAAACTTTCCCTCTCACAACTCATCTGTGATGTTTGTTCTCTCTTTCTACCTGGGGATCTTGTTTGTCTGAGTCCCAGAGTGCGGTGAGAAGTTGGGGTGGCGGCGGATTATTTGCTCTGGCTCATCTCATCTTCTCCAAAATACTTGATCCGTGTCCTAGACCTTCGCATTTGTTGAGAGCTGAAGTATTTGGAAACTCAGAAGCCAGGCAGTCGCAAAACACCATGCCTTTGACTGCCTTCTCCCAGGTTCAAAGCTGCAATAATACATCACTGCCCGAGGGCCAGTGGGTAAAGGAAATAGTGTGTGGTGGGGTACAGTTCATATTACTCAAAGAAACTCTGTATAGATTCTGTATATATTTAACATATAAACATTATTCCATCCAACATACAACAAACCAAAAGATAAAAACTGTTGTTCTGGTTTGATAATTCTAGCAAACAGTCTGTACTGGATGCTCTCTATCTTCACCATCTTACCAAAGGCAAACTAAGTTGTGTAGATAGATGTCCCTTTCAGTCTCCACATAAAACTTTAATTATGGTCAGGCTAGGAGAAATATATATTTTCCATTCAGCAGAGAATGCATCTCAGATAAGTATTGACCTTCAGAGATATTGTTATGAGTAGATTGGATGTTGAGTTAGTTTGTGTGCATGGTGTGTGTGTGCGCATATGACTGCGTGTTCAGTCTGGGGATAACTTTCAGAAGTCAGTTCCCATCTTCCACCCTATTGAGGCTTGCTTCTGTCACTGTGCTACACACCACAGGCTTCCCGGCCTTCAGCTCTCTGGGGAGTTTTTCCATTTCTACTACCTGACACTTGGTTGGTGTGCCAAGACTACAGATGTGTAGTACAGATGTGTACTGCTACATGCAGACTTCTGCATGTTTCCTGTCTCCACTTTCACCACAGGAGTGCTGGGTTACTGTACATATCAGGCTCATCGGGCTTTTCAAGTGGGTTCCAGGGGTCACACTTGCACTGTTAGGTTTGCTTGGCAAGGGCTTCAACCTGCAGAGTCTTCTGTTTCCAAATGTTTAATTCTGGATTTTGAGCTATTATTTGATGTTGCTTTGTTTTGGGTTTTCCTGACTTGTCTATTTCTGACTCTTCTCTGAGTAGCTTGAATTTTATCAACCAGGCCCATTCTTGGAAAGCAGGTGTTAGAAATGAAGGGAAGCAATAGCCTTCAGGGAGGCTGTGAACCGTACAACCGTGGACATGAGATGCCACAGTGGAGGGAGAAGAGGTACAGATGCGGCCAGGTCGGCCACCTGCGACAAAGATAAGATAGAAATTCACAGTGCTTCGGGCAGACAACCAGAACAAATGGCAAGAGCCTGAAATTAATTCCATAGATGACTGGAAATGGCTGGGCGACCAAATGACCAAGAACAGTGATCATACTGTTTCCTGGATCCCATAAAAACACAGGGCAGGGCCTGGCAAACGGTCCTGATGGCCAAGGGTCTAAGGAGTGGACCACCATGCTTATGTGACTGACCAAGGGGATGAAGCAAGGTCCCTAGTCAGACCCTAGAAAAATGATGCTTGTTCGATCTGATAACAGCCAAGCAAAGTATAGCTGACTTTAAAGATAAATTTAGATTACCGTCTGGTAGAAATAGACTGATATTTCATGTTTAAACCTTTCAGACAATATAAAGTTAACAACCACCAGTCAGCTAACGGAAAAGCAGTCTCTGCGCACGTCTCACGAACTTTTGTGTCCTGGGGTAGTGTTGTTTGCCTCAGAGCCAAACAGACTTTTGAAACCCCAGAACCTCCTGTGGGTGTCAAGCCCCAGTGTGGAGAGACAACCGGTTGGTATCCATTTTTCTTTTAAACCGCAACAGAAGTCTGCCTCTAGGCACGAATGAAATTCAAGTCCACAAAGACTTCTTGCAAACCGAATGCAGCTTATTTACACATTTTAAAATGCCTTTGGAAGAAACACTGGGCTACACTTTCACCAAACACTGACTTGCACACTCGGCAGAGGGAAATGGCTGCTTCACATTCCTTTTCCAACACGTCTGGCAGCAGATGTAGGTTAACAGTGCAGCTCACGGAGCTCTGTGCTTCAGGACAGGACCTCTGCCACCCTGTTCCTCTGGCAGCAGGAGACTGAGGCACTCCGGGATGTTAACTGCTACTCTCCTTAGGCTGTAGGAGTGAGGTGTCTTAGCCTCACTTAGCCATTTGTCCTCCCCCAAATGCTGCCAGTAGGCTAGGACTACCCTTCACCCTTTCATCCCTTAAACTGGTCTTCCCTCTCTCCACTCCAGTGCTACCCCACAGCGGTAAACCTGGCTCAGTGGATTGAAAGGGCTCCTGCTGCCAGCACCACCCATGACCTGGCCCCACTACAGGAATTGTTCGTGTTCAGATGGGCTTAGTCCACGAACCCCACCTGCCTTGGCATCGCCACAGCACTGTCTGCAAGTAAGTGTGGAGTGAGAAGAATAATCCCTAGCAATGAACCCTGAGCATGCTCAGAGGACTGAGGCAGACATCAGTGGCTAATATGCAATTCTCCAGCCGATCTTACTAGTTTTCTCTGTACTGAAAGCAAAAGCTTCAGTGTGACAGGCTTTTGAAAAGACGACTATGGTTTACAAAGGAAACTGTCAAAAATGGCATTGTGTTATTTGGCTTTGGGGATGCTCTCTAGGTGCTGAGGTACACATGTCAGCCACAACATGGAAAAAAGAAACTGACTTCTGGCCTTGGGTTTCCAGGGCAGGTTCCTCAAAGGAAGTGCATAAGGATTGTTTGTTCTTCTGGGTCTGCAGAAGTTTATCTTACCCTGAGAACTTACAGTCCCACTAAGGGCACATCCATGGTGGATTACATTCATGGCACTCTGTTATAGAATACATTTTTATGACTGCTGCTTCTTCTGAGAGTGAATAGTCATGACCTCCAATGGTCACCACCCAAGACAGTTCTGTTCTTTCACTAAGTGAACACTTAGTCACTTGGTCATTATAAAGAAACTGATGGGTGCAGCCTGTTCTCTCCTACAGCTCTGGGGTCCTGAGAGGGAGAGACCTCAGTGTGACTGTGAAGCCCCTCTCTGCTCCTACTCTTTCTCTCCCACACTTTCGGATATTTGTGGTCAGTCAACTGGCCCTGCTATCTCCAGCTTAAGGATTGTTCACTCAGAACTCACAGTAGGTTAGTTCACACAGCCATAGACTTGGTTTTAGTCTGGATCTTTATACAGATCTTTTGGTAAACTTTGATTGCTTAGGACTCTAGTATTTTTATTTATTTATTTTTCCTGCAAAGCTTTCTGCCCAAGTGGATAAGAGTACAGGTCAGCAAAGGTCAAAGAACCTGTGCTTTGATCTTAGCTCACATTTATCACATCATCAAGTATATGTGCTGCTATGTGGTAGATTTTTATTTATAAAGTAGGAATCATAAAATATAGCTCAGATGATTGATATTAAATATGATATGTTAGTTTTCTGTCACTTAACAAATAACCAAGGTAGCTCACACCAACAAAAGGCTTACTTTGATCCAAGGCTCTGGTTTTTCTGTGCAGTTGAGCAGACTTGTTGCTTTTAGGCCTCTCTTCTTTGTGGGATTAGGAGGCTAGTGCACACAGGAACAAACACATACAATAAAATAAGAATACATCTTAAAAATAATTCAGGAGGCATGCTAAATACCCGGGAATAGATTTTTTATCAATAGTTTTAATTTTTACTGTTTGGGAAGCTTACACTTACATATTCCCTTGCTTGCCTTTAGGTGCCTAAATGTGTAATTCTTTTGGTGCTGAAATGACCTTATTCTTCCTGGTCTGCAGAGCGTTCATTATGCTTCAGCCAGAGAAGGAAAAGCTGCGTTGTCAAACACACCGAGAACTTTGAACCAGCAGTTTTAGGGTCTCAGGATTGATACATGACTGTGTAGTCTTGTGTGTTGGAGTTTTGTTCTGGTAGTTTAAGAAACAATGGTAGACGTCTACAGAAAGCAACTGGTTACTGCCTTGGGAGTTGGCATGGGTAAAGCAAAAGACTCTGAGATTAAGCCCAAGTTTTGATTCTCATTTTGAGAGGTGCACAGCGGACCGTCCCTCAGCTTTCATCTGCTAGTCTGTCACTTCTCAGCAGTTACAACTCTGTTTATGGCTCTTTTATTTTACACTTGTTTCCGGAACACTGCATACTTTCTAAACTCAGAAAATTTCATTGTCCTGACTGAAGCAAACTCCGGGACACTGGGCTTAATGGATTGTCACATGGTTCAGGAGAGCATTCACATTCCCCATGAGGGAATGGGACCACAGTCATTTGCATGTTTCTGTGTGTACATGTGAGTACATCCTATATCCTCATGGGTTAGAGACTATGATGATGCTTCTTGTTATCTCGTTTCCATCTACAGCTCCTTCATCTCAAATCCTCATTGCAGACAGAGCTTTAAGTGACAGGACCTTCAACAAAGTGACACTTCTGGCATTTGATTTATACACACTGGTCCATGTTTAATTCCTCTGATTTGAATTTGACATTTGCAGTTACTAGTGCTGGATGTCAAACCCAGAGCTTAATTTACACAACACAAGTAGTCTACCAACTGAGATTCCCTTCTTATTCTTTTCTATCCAAACAGACCATTGATAGAATACTGACTTGTATCCTTTCCTTTATTGAAGAACATCTAGGTTCTTTCCAGATTCTAGCTATTATAAATAAGGCTGCTACAAACACAGTGGAGCGTGTGTCCTTGTTATGTATTGTAGCATCTTTTGGGTATATGCCCAGGAGTGGTAAAGCTGGGTGCTCAGGTCCAATTTTCTGAGGAACTGCCAGACTGATTTCCAGAGAGGTTGTATCAGCTTTCTACCCCACCAACAATGGAGGGATGTTTCTCTTTTTGCACATCCTCACCAGCATCTGCTATCACCTGAGTTTTTGATCTTAGCCATTCTGAATGGGGTGAGGTGAAATCTTAAGGTTGTTTGATTCACATTTTCCTGCTGACTAAAGATGTTGAACATTTCTTTAAAGGCTTCTCAGCTATTTGGTATTCCTCAGTTGAGACTTCTTTGCTTAGCTCTGTACTCCATTTTTTTTAAACAGGGTCATTTGAGTTCTAATATATTGGATATTAGTTCTTTATCAGATGTAGAGTTGTTAAAGAGCTTTTCCCAATCTGTTGCTATTTTTTTTGTCCTTTGACAGTGTCCTTTGCATTACAGAAGCCTTGCAATTTTGTGAGGTCCCATTGTCAATTCTTGATCTTAGACCATAAGCCACTGGTGTTCTGTTCAGAAAAATGTCCCCTGTACCTATGTGTTTCAAGCCCTTCCCCACTTTCTTTTCTATTAGTGTCAGTGTATATTGTTTTATGTGGAGGTTTTTGATCCACATGGACTTAAGCTTGGTAGAAGGAGATAAGGCTAGATCAATTTGCATTCTTCTAGATGCTGACCTCCAGTTGAAGTAACACCATTTATTAAAAATGCTGTCTTTTTTTCAATTGGATGGTTTTAGCTCCTTTGTCAAAGATCATAGAAAAAGAAACTAAACAGAGACACAGTGAAACTAACAGAAGTTATGAACCAAATGGATTTAACAGGCATCTATTAGAACATGTTATCCCAAAACAAGCAAAAAATATATATCTTATTCTTAGCAACTCATGGCACTTTATCCAAAACTGACCATATAATTGGTCACAAAACAGGCCTCAACAGATACAAAAAGATTGAAATAATCCCATGGATTTTATCAGATCACCACAGAACAAGGCTAGTCTTCAATAACAACAAAAACAACAGAAAGCCCGCATACACATGGAAGCTAAATAATCTCCACTTAGTGATCGCTTTGTTAAGAAAGACATAAAAAAAGTAAAGACAATTTAGAATTTACTGAAAATGAAGGCACAACATACCCAAACTTGTGAGATACAATGAAAGGAGTACTAAGAGGAAAACTCATAGCTCTGAGTGCCTCCAAAACGAAAATGGAAAGAGCATACACTAACAGTTTAACAGCTCACCTGAAATCCCTAGAACAAAAAGAAGCAGATATACCCAAGAGGAGTAGAGGTAGGAAATAATCAAACTCAGGGCTGAGATCAACCAAGTAGAAAAAAAAAAGACCTATACAAAAGAATCAACAAAACCAGGAGCTGGTTCTTTGAGAAAATTAACAAGACAGATAAACTATTAGCCAGACAAACCAGAGGTCACAGGGACAGCATTCAAATTAACAAAATCAGAATTGAAAAGGGAGACATAATAGAAATCGAGGTAATCAAAATTAAAAAAAATCAGAACCTACTACAAAAGCCTATACTCAATATAATTGAAAATTCTGGATGAATTAGACATTTTTTAAAGGACAGAAACCAGATACCAAAGTTAAATTAGGATCAGATAAACAATCTAAAGAGTCCCATAATTCCTGCAGTCATTAAAAGTTTCCAAAGCAGAAAAAAGCTTACGACCAGATGAGTTTAGTGCAGAATTCTATTAGACCTTCAAAAGAGACCTAATACCAATACTCTTCAAATTATTCCACAAAACAGAAACAGAAGGAACACTACTCACTTCATTCTTTGAAGCCACAATTACACTTATACCTAAACCACACAAAGACTCAACAAAGAAACAGAACTTTAGACCAACTTTCCCTTTGAATATTGATGCAAAAATACTTAATAAAATTCTCACATACCCAATCCAAGATTACATCAAAACAATCATCCATCATGATCAAGTAGGCTTCATCTCAGGAATTCAATGATGGTACAATATACAGAAATCTATCAACATAATCCACTATATAAACAAACTCAAAGAAATAAAAACCACATGATAATTTAATTAGATGCTGAGAAAGCATTTGACAAAATTTAACACTCCTTTATGATAAAAGTCTTGGAAAGATCAGGAATTTGAGGCTCATAACTAAACATAGTAAAAGCAATATACAGTAGACCAGTAGCCAAAATCAAACTAAATGGAGAGAAACTTGAAGCAATCCCACTATAATCAGGGACTAGACAAGGCTGCCCACTCTCTCCTTACCTATTAAGTAGAGTACTCAAAGTCCTACCCAGAGCAATTAGACAACAAAAAAAGATCAATGTAATAAAAATTGCAAAGGAAGGAGTAAAACTGTCAATATTAGCATATGGTATGTTTATATAAGTATATGGGATAGTACACTTAAGTGACCCCCCTCCCGAAATTCCATCAGAGAACTCTTAGAGCTGATAAACAACTTCAACGAAGTGACTGGATATAAAATTCATTCAAACAAATCAATAGCCTTTCTCTATACAAAGGATAAACAGGCTGAGAAAAAAATTAGGGAAACAACACCATTCACAATAGTCACAAAGAATATAAACAATACATTAGTGTGACTCTAATCAAGCAAGTGAAATCTCTATGTAACAAAAACTTCATGATTCTGAAGAATGAAATTGAGGACGATCTCAGAAGATGGAGAGATCTATGCTCTTGGATTGGCAGGATTAATATAGTAAAAATGGTCATATTGCTGAAAGCAATATACAGATTCAGTGCAATCCCCATCAAAATTACAACTCAATTCTTCATAGAGTTAGAAAGAGCAATTTGCAAATTTATTTGACATAACAAAAAACCCAGGATAGAGAAAACTATTCTCAACAATAATAGGACTTCTGGAGGGAATCACCACCCCTGACCTCAAGCTGTATTACAGAACAATAGTCATAAAAACTGTATGGTATTGGTACAGAGTCAGGCAGGTAGATCAATAGAATAGAGTTGAAAGTCCAGAAATGAACCCACACACCTGTGGTCACTTGATCTTTGACAAATGAGCTAAAACCATCCAGTGGGGGGGGGGGGTAAAGTTGACATTTTCAACCCTAACTTTGCAAATAATCAGAACACAGATAGGAAAAACAGTCATTCTCTGTGAGTTTCACTTCCCAACATTACTTATAACCCATCTCCAAGGTGTCTCATTGATTCAGCCTAGAAGGTTTAGGAATGTGCTAAAGTAAGTCCCCAAATGACATGGCATTAGTCTTACAACTTTCACTAAGAATGAAGTTCTTCCCTTGGCATTTCTGTAATTTTTATTAGGTGTTTTTTAGTGACTAAAAAAAATAGTTTTAGTTTATAGTATCTTGTTATTTAGTCAGAATGAATTCTTTAAAGACATTTCCTACGTGTATGTACAACATTTTCAAGCACGTTCTGGAATTTAAACTATTTATATTGGGGGTTGGAGAGATGGGACAGTGGTTTAGTGCACTTGCCGTTCTTTCAGAGAACCTGGGTTGATTTACCAGCTCCTATAGGGCACTTTATACCTATCTATAACAAGTTCCAGGGGATGAAGGTGGCATAGAAGGAGATGTAGACAGAGATGAACTGGGGGATTACCAGATCCTTTCTCTTAGAATGTTCTTTTTTTCTTCTACACATTCATACGGCAGAAATTATGGACCCCTGCGTTTGTAAATGTCACACCTAAACCACTAACTTAGTTCACATTTCTGGATCACACACTCACTTATCCTGCTCTTTGCACGCTATCAGCTTTAGCATGCTTCAGGGAATATGCATACAGTTCCATGTGTGTAAACCTAAGCCTTAGAGGACCAAGAAATTCTGGTTTGCTACAGCAAACATAGAGTGCATGTGTGGCAGCATTCTGATATACTAATCATGCGAGCAATTTTTATTCTCTTAATTTATTCTCAGTTACATATTAATTTAATGTGAGACTGGGACAGTAATGCTAGGCCCTTGAGTCAATGGCTAGTATTATGCAACTTTATTTTATATCAATTAGAAATATCTTAACCCTTGACCATGTTCTACAAATCTCTTCTCTCCTCAGTTTTTAAAAAAGTTGATGACTGGTTACTCAACAGTTGAAGCAAATTCATTGCTTATATGTTGCAACTACTGAAAAATGTAGTGACTTGAAAGAATAGTTCCTGATCACACTGTTGAGTGCATAAAGAACCAGATGAAGTTTAGCCCCTCTCTTATGAGGCTGTAGTTGAGTTTCTGGGCCACTGTGTTTAAAAGATTGGAAGAATGGGAAGATGTGGCTTCCAAACTGATCAGTCTCGTGTATCTTTCAAGAACCTCCGTTCCTGGATGGAGCTGTTAGTGGAAGTATTCAGTGATCTGATATGTGAGACTCTTCACTCTGATGCTTTTCCTGTAGGAAGCAACTCAGGAGAGAGGCAGTAAGGCACAAGCCTACTATAATCCTGCCTCAGGAGTCAAGTACCATCTCTTCAGCTGTAGTCCATTGATGGCATAGACAATTTCATCAGACTAAGAAAGAGATTTCAAAAGGCAGTGAACACCAAAAAGCAGACATAATGAGAGATCGCCAATGAGAAGCACCTCCTCATCATAACAAATCCAGAAGTAGTCTCCTGGGTTTAATAATTCCCAAAATCCTGTTGACTTATTTTTAAAATATAGTCCATTTTTCTGTCTTATTTGGCATAGTGTCAACTAAACCTCCACCACAGCCTGCTTGAACTGGTCTCTTCTCAGATATTTCTTGTGTCTACTCTTGCTTTCTTGCTTTCTTCTGACTCATTGCTAATGAAGTTGCCAGAGGAAGTATGTTTTGGAGACATAACACATACGTCACTCTGAAGATTCCCCAGTTATGCCATGTCACCCTCAGAATGAAACACAAACCTCTTAGTAAAGCTTGTGACTCTCTGTGTCTCTTATACTTGTTCATCTCTTTGACTTCAGTGCTTTCCTCTAACTTCTATGCTATAGAGATAATTGAGTCACACACACACACACACACACACACACACACACACACACACACACAATTATACATACACATACATGCGCATAACAGACACATACATCATACTATTGCAGAACATACATACAAGTACATATACCCTATGTATGCCACATGCAAATATATAATACACAAATGTTGACTGCACTATACACACCACATAGATACACACAACCAGTACGCCACAATATGCACATTACATGAGCACATATATGCACCACATTATACATTCTATGCATAAGCTATTATACATACCACATAGACACCCATACCCAACCATTACACCATATATACAATAGACCCAAATCATACACATGCCACATAGACACACATAACATGTACACCACACCTTACAAAGCACATACCATGTAAACACATACTGGTTCTTTTTACCAGCTACCATCCCAACCACTCTCTTTGTCCCAACTGTGACTACCTTTTAAACATCACATGAAACTTCCTAGATCTTTAAACTAAACTCAGTCTGTGTGCTTTCTCTTGTGTTCCGGCTGTTGATATACCTTGTTATACTTTGTGTGTCTACCCCATCCAGTTACAGCTGTTAATACACCCATGTACAGTGACAGCTGTTGATACACCCCCCCAAACACACCCACATAGACAGAGGCACACTATCACACACATGGGCAAGTGTGTGTGTCCTCCAACATACCAATACTTATCACAGCAACTCTACTAATTAGACAGTTAATGAACAAATGAAGGCAATGCCTAAGGAAGTATTTCTAACAAAATACGGTTTCCATATGAAAGTTCTGAATGACTGTTTAGCAAAGGATACAGAAGAATTCCACTAAAGGAAATAAAATATGGGTCACTGTCCGCATTGCTATAAACTTAGTGGAATGAGATACAAGAAACCAGAAAGATAACAAACAGCAACAAACAAAAAATTATTTCAAATGAGGCCAACAGAGTACACGAAGCATGTTGTTACAAGAGAAAACACCAGCGTGGAGTTGCAATGTGGTTCAGGAGTTCAAGTCAAACTGAAGAATAAACGACTTTCTATGCACTGCTTTGCTTTTTGGGTCATTAATCTACCGACAGTGACAAGGACATAAAGATAGGGCTAACAGCTTTGAAGAGCCCATCGCTCATCTGCTCCGAACGTGATTAATCAAATGTGATTGTTTTATACAAAACAAGCCTTTTCATTCCTAATGGCATCAAGCTGAAGCTTACTAGATACGGGAAAACCAAAGCACTTGTACATGCTCATTGTGGAACAGGTCATGTGTTTGGATGAGTGTGCTTTAATACTTAGCCAAGTTTTAGTTTGAGGAAGAGTATGTATGTGCATGAGTGAGTATACATGTGTGTTGGTGCACATGTGTGGACATGTGTTGAAGGTCAAAAGGCAATCTTCGATTTCTTTTCTGAGGTGCTGCCCACCTTAATTTCTTAAGGCCAAGTGTCTCTCTGTGGCTTGGATCTTGCCATGTAAGCTAAGCTGGATGGCCAGTGAGCCCAGCATCATTGTCTTAGTGTTGAATTACATGTGTGCGTAAGCATGCCTAGCTTTTTTATGTGGGTTTTTTTTTAATGGGTGGGACTCAGGTCCTCATGCTTGAAAGGCAAGTACTTGGCTGATGGAGGTCTGAAGTTGCAGGTTTATAAATTATTTCTCATCTTCTATTATTACCCTTTATCCTCTGCATACAAATGCTTGTACTCAACACTATAACTTTGGGTCTCTTTCCGGGAAAGCCAAGAAATTATTTTTTTTCCCTTCACAACTCAGAAATTCAGTACACAATGTCTAAGAGCCAGTGACAAAAATATATTAATGTGTCCTTCCAACTTCTCTCTCTTCCCTTTAGCCCTATAACTATCCACACATCAAACTGGGTGTTTTATTAAATTTAATTACCGT
The DNA here is from genome assembly GCF_963924665.1 of Micromys minutus. NCBI lineage: Eukaryota > Metazoa > Chordata > Mammalia > Rodentia > Muridae > Micromys > Micromys minutus. The sequence continues at coordinate 5,784,212 of NC_137959.1, read as the reverse complement.
TTTCAAATTTATTCCTACACACAGTGATACTTCTAGGAGCATTTAAACAGCACAGCTGACGAGGGGGGAAATGGATGACTTTAAGCCTTGGAGGGCCAGCTGTACAAATCATCTGTACAGTCAAGGGGCAGTTCTGCTTCAATGGCCACCATAAGAACAGAGAACATGGACTTGGGGGGCTCCCTCTCACTCTTTGCTGAGAGAACCAGGCTTTGAAAATTGCCTGTCCATGCTAAGTTGAGGCCTAATTCCTTAGAATGAACTTATGTGTCTTTGGAAGGTGGTGAAAGCCAAGGTAAAGGAAATGAATTTTAGCACTTGCTCATACAAAACAGCTCTTGCGGCTCTCACTGTATCTGTGAAGTTGATCTGGCCTCATGAGCAACTAACTATTTCCTCCAGTAAATGGAAACGTTGAAAAAGGAAGCCCAACCCCATGTGTCATTTTAATTGAGGTAGAGATGCCTTATAGCCATGGTTCTCAACTTGTGGGTCATGATCCTTTTGGCAAACCTCTATCTCCAAAAATATTTACCATATGATTCACAACAGTAGCAGAATTACAGTTATGAAGTAGCAACAAAATAGTTTTATGGGGTCACCACAGCATGAGGAACGATATTAAAGGGTCGCAGCATCAGAAGCCTGAGGAGCACCGCCTTACAGCAATAAGTTGGTGCTCCAAGATGATTTTCCCATCTATTTCAGAACCATTGATAGAATGAGAAGTTAAAAATATGACAGGAGGGTTGTTGATAGAACACACATGTTACTATGGTGATATTTTTGTATCACAGAGTTTGCCAGGAACATGGTGTAATTCTGGCTAATTTCAGCTCAAATTAAATGCTGTTGTGACAAAACAGCAATGTCTTTAGGTCACACTGTGTGATTTTTCCCTGGGAAATTAAATTATTCTTCATTGGAAACATCAGTTACAAAGCATGACCACACAGCTTCATAAATCTTTCTGATGCAAGACATGGGAAGAGAGCCCTTGTAATGCAACTCCTATTGAGAAGTGCTCTAATGCTTAAGATACCGCTTTGCACAGATTCACCCTCCCAAGTGCTACACTGACAAGTCCCGATCAGGGCTCCAGTTATGAGCTGACAAGGCATGCCTGCCTCACAGGGAACAAGCCTGCTGGATTTTGGATCACAGATCCCCAGAAGAAAGCATCTACTGGAGGGAGTGTTTGAGGGGGAACAACCCTCAATTCTTTCCACAGATTTCCTCCTTCATGGTGTCTATTTCGTATGGCATCATAGGCTAGATTTTATAAAGTTTTGCTTAATTTGATATTTGTGTGGATTTTCCAAAATCATTTGGGGTGTGGGCTTATTGTCTTTATCATGCACAGGGATGAAAACAGCTGTTTACCCCATATGGCATTTGGAATCTCTAGGTTTCTAGGATTGACCTCAAAGCACATTTACTTGATGTCAATACATATTCAGAGCTTCCAGGAGTTTGGAAAGAGATGGGACAAATGTCTATTTAATTGATAGTTTATATTTATCTTCCAAATATGGAATTGTTAAGCACTCCCTTCTTTGAAATGAGCATATGCTGATTACAGTGGAAGGCACATCGGTGTTGGTGCAGAAGGTTCTCTGAGGTTGAGGTGGTCCCCTAGAGCAACGGCACATACCCAGGTATTGAGAGGATAGACAGTCAGTGGTTCAGAATATTAAAGCTATATCACATTTCAGGGTCAGATACCTAATCAATGGCTTGCCCTATCCCTATGGAGAGTATTATATATTTGCCGCATTCAGATCTTGGGAACACAGCTGGGTATGCAGACTGCCAAGAGCCACTCACCGTGTCAACGCAGTCTGCTCTCCAATCTCCCACAATCCTCTGCTGCTCTTTCTTCTGAATTCGATTAAATCGATCTTATCAGCTTAACTGAGACAGCTCAGAACAGCCTCCAACTTTGTGAGAGTAATACGGTAAATCTCTGTGATATTTTTCTTTAAGTTCCTATAAACTGTGACTCTGGGTTAGGCACTCAGTGCCACATTTCATTAAGCAGTAGCTACAAAAAAGTACCAAACAGCAACTGAGAAAAACATTTTAATTCAGCTTGATATCAATAATAATGTCACAATTGTAGGTTAATTATTTTTCAGAGCAAAAACAAGCAAACAAAACAAACTTATTAGATATGCTCTCAAGAATCTGAATGAAGGGAATACATGAACCTTTCTATAGTAATAAAGTAAGGCATTGATTAGGTATCTGATTAACAAATACAATATGATAACTTTAATATGCAATTATCTTATTTTCTGATTAGAAGAAAACCTATTTTGACAACTTTCACTTTCTTTCTAAATAGTTATTCTATTATTTTAAATTTGCATGTGCTCATGGGTGTGTGTGTGTGTGTGTGTGTGTGTGTGTGTAGAGGCCGAGGCATCAGACCCCTTGGAGCTGGAGTAACATGTGGTTGTGGGGCTCCTGGCGTGGCTCATGGGAAAGAACTCAGGTCCTCTGCAAGAGCTTTAAGTGTTCTTAATGGCTGGGCATTTCTCTAGCCCCTCTCAGCAGTTTAACCTATTTGTGATCTCCAAGAATGAAGTTTTCTAGAAGACTCCTGGTACTCTCTCTTTTCCTCTCTCTCCCTCTCTCCCCTTCCTCCCTCCCCACCGACTTGTCTCTTTGAAACCAACAGAATATGTTCAATTTCTGCACATTTGTGTACACTTGTCTAGGCAGTTGACTCGTGAGTGTCCTTGATGGAAAAGTACTCTATGTGCAGAAGTCATGGAAACAAGAGCTCTGGCCACACAAGCACCACAAGACTGAGACTTTACAAACTGCACTGCCTCTCAGTATCATTCTCTGTCGGCTCCAGTTGCCATAAATTCAAGTGAATTTTATACTGAGTTGATTCAGTGCAGTCAATTCCACGGGCTTTCAATTTCCTGACTAATGTTGAAGTCAGTGTCTGAAAAACAGTCTCATACAAAAGTGAAAAAACAAGTCTGATTCCAAGAATCTTATAAACAGAAAGTTTATAACAGAAACATCAGAAGACATTTATCTATGACTGCCCAGAGCAGAGCACACACAACACCACAGAGCTTGGAAGTGGTACTTGGAGAACAGGAAAACTGAAGACAACCAACTCCTTGCGTCTCCTGATTAACTCTGCAATGTAAGGAGAAACCTTAAGAAGAAAGTTGGTTCACACCATCACTTTCAAGACAAGGAAACTAAGAGGAAGACTTGTGACCTTTCAGCTAGTGTGCAGACCTAGGTGTTCTTCATCTCAGCTTTGAGCTCATGCTGGTCTGACTGCTAGTTCTTCTCAACTAAAAGAAAAGTTGATTTAATTCAGCGAGATGACTTAGGAAAATCATTAGCTAGTCTTGACTTTATCCATTGCATCCTAAATAATCACCTAGTGGGGTTATTATATATTTTATCAGAATAAATAAATAGTATTTTAGAAAATACATTTGTTCAAAAACACACGAAGAATTCCAGTACCCATACCTTTTTAGCTTAGTTAGTAGGTGCAGAGAAGAAGTTTTAACTTAAGAAATATTAATGTGCTAATTTATTTTGTGTCTGCAGGCATGTAATGTCATGGTGCCTATGTGGACAGAGGAAAATCTGCTAAGTGAGGTTGGTTTCTCCTTTGACCGCATGGACTCTGGAGATTTCACTCTGGTCACCAGGCTTGGAGAAAAGAGCCTTTACCTGCTCAGTTATCTCACAAGCCTTAGAAGTAGAGCTTGTCTCTCAAAAAGCTGTGGGATTTCTCCTGACCTTTAAAAAGATCCCAAGTGACTCCAAGCACATTCTAAGCTCTTTTTGGAATCCTCTCAGAATTCTTAGATCATCTGACTCTTTGATCTCTTGTATATGATTTCCAGGTACACTTCTCACCCCATTATCTAAAAATGAAATCTGAACAAGATCTCCACAGGATCCTAACTCAAGCATCTATTTTAGGAGGCCCACACCTCATATACCAATCTACATATCGCCTCCAACATGAGAATTGTCATAGCTGATTGTTTTTTAAAGGCAAGTCCAAATGTTTGAGGCTAGATTGAAGATTTTACTACTTTTCAAGTTTTATGATTCCTGAGATTGAGCCTGTCCTTATCCTTTACTGAAGGTTTCTTATTCTGTCTTCACATTTGAGTTTCTACCAGTGGAAGACTAAACCTCCACCCATGGCTGTAAATACTCCCAAAACATTCCCAGTCTTCATAGATTCCATGAGGTCATTGAGATTAAAACTGATACCCCACTAAGAATTCCAACCTCACTCACACTACTGGTAGAGATGACTGTGTTCTAGAAGCATCATCTACGCTGGAACTTGCTACAGTTCCTTCTCCTTGCCTAAAATACACAGTCTTTTCTTTTCCTGCAACACATACTTCCTGTTGACCACAGTACACATTCTCCTTGCCTGTAGTGTAAACACTTTTTCACCTTGCCTACAGCACACATCTTTCTTTTTGTTCACCAGAAAATACTTTTCCTTTTGCTGCAAGACACAGCCTTCTCGTTGCCTACACCATACTCATTTTTTTTTCTAGATCACATAGACTTCTACTTGCTTACAATGCAAATGTTTCTCCTCGGACAAAGCATGCACTCTTACCTTTGCAGACAGCACAAAACCTTCTCCTTAACAGTACACGCTTCTCCTTGTCTACATCACATGCCTATCTCTTTACCTACAGCATATACCATTCTCCTTGCTTATACCATATTCTCATCTTTCTGCCCACAGAGTACCTACTTCTCCTTGCTTACATAATATCTATATATACATTATGCCTATATATACATTATGTCATCCTTCTTGCTCCAATATAAATTCTCCTCTTTGCCTCCAGAACCTCTCTTCCTTGTTTGTAGCCCACACCCTTCTACTTAGCCACAGCACACACCCTTCTCCTTGGTTGTAACAAACACCCTGCTTCTTTTCTCCAGCACCACCCTTTCCTTCACTATTGAACACAGTGCATGCAGCTCATTGGTTTCCACAAAGCTGATGACTGTGGCACCTCACTACTAAGGGTGTAGTCTGCCCTGTCTGGACAGTTTCCTGAGCTTGATGAAAAATGGAGCACTTTTTTTTTCTTAGCGGGGCTTCCTTTTCTCCACCGATCTGGGAGATGTCACACAATCCCTGGGGAAATTACAGGTTCAACTTCCTGGAAGGCTTCTCCATGCAAATGAGGTATTTCTAGTACCTTAAGCCTAAACCAATGAAAGTTCATCCCAAGAAGAACCCTTTTCCACTCTCCAAACTCTGTATCAATAGCCCTGGTTTACCCTGGAAAGAAACTGTGCACAAACCTATCCTGAATAAAGCCCAGTATGCAGTAGTATCTGGACACCCTGCGTAAATGAAAGACATATAATCACAGCTGGACTCCAACACCTATAGTACAAATGACAGCCAGCATTGTATCCTAAATTAAATATTTGTATGGATTTATGGTGATAATGTATCATTTTATTTGAGAAGGAAATTGAGGGCAAAGAAAAATTATGGAGCAAGAGATTAGTATTTTTTCTTGCCAACTCTAATAGTAAAGTCTACAATAACTCAATTTCCTATTTTCTAAATGAAATATTGCATTGCTCCCTAAAGGTAAGATATTTGAGACACGGGACTACTTAGCTTTCTCAAAGTCTCATGACACTTTATCCCATTGGCTTTACCTTAATAAGCCTTCAAAGGGCGTTTTCTTGCAGTGAACATGTTTAGGGTGTTGGTGTGCTTGCCATTCAAGATTCTATCCAATTAAAGACTCATGTGATTTGATATTCTTACCTTTCCTGTCTAGTGTATATGTGTTAACACTCGGCTACCAAAGAGCAAGCTTTTCCAGTCAATCATGTAGGCTTCATCACAGGAGAAGAGGGAAGAAGAGGAGAAGAGAGGAGGGGAGAAGAGAGAGGGGGAGGAGAGGGACAGGGAAGAGAGGAGAAGGGCGGGGGAGAAGGTGGAAAGAGATAGAGGGAGAGAGAGAACAGAAAGAGATCTGAACTTTCCCTAACAAGAAGCCCACTGCTGTGATGAAGAACCCACTCCTGGTTGATGGGGTCACTTCATCATGAGAGCAGAACATTCATGGTCTGCTTGTCTCTCATTAGAGCTGATCATCCAACATGAATACACCAGAGATGAGGATTCCCTTCTACACCTTTTAGGACACTTCTCTAAACGTCAGCAGACATGTCATCATTGTAACTGCTGGGATTTGTAATATTTCAAGGGTGTACTGTTCCTTTACAAACTGCCTGTCCCAACTAAAAGACCAACTTAAGTAAAGAATAGTCAGCAAACTCATACTTAGTAAATTATTTTCCAAACAGAATCTTATGTAGCCCAGAATCTCAGGCTGGCACTGAACTCTTAATGTAGCCTTCCAAGAGATGGGATTACAGGTCCAAGGCACCAGGCCTGGCACAGAATATTTTTGGAAGAAGTATTTCTTTAGTATTCACTCTTCCTTCCTATTTAAAAACTTATTTTTATTTTATGTTCATAAGCATATTGCCTGCATGTGTTCCATGCTATGTGTGCATTTCCCACAGAGGTCAAAATATGCTGTTCAATCTCCTAGAACTGGAGGTACAGATGTTTGGAAATCACTGTGTGGGTAATGGGAACTTAACTTGGGTTTTCTACAAGATCAACAAGTGCTGTTAACCAATGAGCCATCTCTCTAGCTCCCTTCTTTTCTTTTTAAAACTATGGCTTCCTTCAGCTTCCCAAGGTTAGAGCAATCAGACATAGCAAAGATTTATAAGAAAGAAAGGAAAAAAGTGTAGCTATGGTATTTAGGAGTCTGGATGCAGCATTTACATGAAACTCTGAGAAGCAGGACCATGAGCATCAGCCGCAGGGACAGTCTTGAGCCGGGAACTGGTGTTCTCTCTGGAGTTGGCTGTATCTCTTCTCTGTTTTCTAGCTTTGAGTAAAAAGACTAGAGCTGAGACTGGGAAAGAGGACAGAGAGATGGCTTGGCTAGAAAAGTACTTACCCCACAAGCATGATGATCTGAGTCCAATCTGCAGGACCCATCATGGGAAAAGGGACAGGTACAATGAAGAGACATAGGTAAAACTCAGGGTTGGCTAGTGTGAAGGAATCAGAAATTGAAAAACCCTGCCTTAAAAAAATGACACACACACACACACACACACACACACAAACACACACACACATATATATATACAGATGTGCATACTCACACACTGACACATATGTACCCTCCCTCTAAGACTTGTTACATAGCATTCTCTTTATTGAGTTTTACAGAGCTTTGGCAATACTGCATGAACCATGTTCCCTATATTCAGTTTTAATCTGGTTTCTCCTTCCTTCCAGATCCTCAGCCTCAGCAGCAATTTAAGGCAATCTTGGGCATACTGTGGAGAAGTGAGAATCTGGTGCGTAGCCCTTTCTGGATGAAGGGGTCTCAGTTCCTTTATGACTCCATTTACCTCTGTGTGGTTCCAACCAATGGCAGGAAGAGAGACAGTATAGTTTTGCATTTCCAAACTGGAACTGTGGCAGCTGGTCTCAAGATTGGACTTTAGCAAGGAAACCTGACACGTCAGCCCTGGTGGAAGCCATCTTTCTACTGTTCTCTTTCTTTCTTCAACTCTTTTTCCTTCAAATACCAAGCTTGTCTCTCTGCTATCTTATTGAAGATGCTTGTTAGTTCCATTCATTGGGGTAAATGGTTTGGTAAGGTTTGAATCCCATTTTCTCCTTCTGTGGTCCTAATGCACATCCATGTTCATGACCTCTTTCCTGTATAATCCAGTTACTCCAGGCCAGCTTCAGAAGGCAGCTGTTTACCTGTGCAGTGTTCTTCACTACCAAAACTGAACTATGATGCTGCAAGTCTGTAAACCTAGTATAATTACAAGACGCATCCAGATTATAATTTAAATTTTGAATGTTTCCCCAAGGTCCTGTGTGTTGAAGGTCTGGTCCCAGTATGGGGCTGTGAAGTGCCTGGAACTTTAAGAGGTAAGACTAGTGGGAAGTTGTAGATCATGTGGGACATTCCTTGTAAGGAATTGTGGCATCTTTGTCTCTTCTCTCTTTAGGTTTTCCCTTTTGAGACCAATGGCTTTCCCTGCCACATGAGCTTGCTGCTATATGCCACCACTGACTCACAGCAATCAATAGTAGATTGAAAGCTCTAAATCTGGGAGTCAAAGTCACCCCCTCTTTCTGTATGTTCACCATCACAAGTATTTGTTGTGGTAATAGAAACCTGAGAAGTACATGTGCCCTCCTGCGGCACTGCGTACTGAGGAGCTGGCGGACTGAGGCAGAGTCACTCACACCTAAATATGTGCTCTCAATAATGATTTCAAGTTTAATACCCCATAGAAATACCTTCTATTACTCAAAGATGAGATCGCTCTCTCTCCCTTCCTCCCTGTCTGCCTCCCTCCCTCTCTCCCTCCCCCCTCTGCCTCTCTTGGCTAAGAGCATGCCAAGAACCTCAGTGAAAGTGATTCCATGCAGTTTGAAGCTGTGACCATTCCTCCCTCTAGTGCTTAAGCACAGCCTTCTCCCGCATACCAGACCATCTGTGGTTGTATTGAAGTTCATAAGGATCTAGGACATTCTGCACCAACTTGAAACCTTCAACCTATGTACTTTTTGGAGCAATTGTATCTCTATGAATTTATCTTCAGAGAGCGGCCCACCCAAGTAGGCAAATAACTGTTAAAAAACAAAGAGGCTTTTTATCGAGAGTCCTAGAACCTGTTGGCTAGCTCCCCACAGTTTCTGTTTGCTTGCGAGAAGTTTTGGTTCTCTACCAGTGAGAGACTGAAGCGTTTGGTGGTCTTCTGTACTCAAACCTGAGTTCTCTGTGTGGCAGATGTTTCCAGTTGTGTAAATGGTGTTGAGTTTTGTGTGGGGTAAAGCGATGCAGAAAACCAGAGCATAGTTTGAGAGCAGGCCAAACACTGTTTTTTATTGCTTCCAAGGAGCCAAATTTGAACTCATGCTTCTAAGACACAAGATTTTGCATGTTAGAATCAAGAAAATAGAGTGCGTGGGAGGCTGTCCTCACCTGAAAGCACAATTGTTTTTGTGTGTAACATCATTATGCCATGAAAGCCCCCTTTTCTTCTATAAAGAATCTGGTTTATCAGTTCTCCAAAACTCAGAGAGCAAGCTCCTTTTGCACTCAAACGAAGCATTTCCTAATGAGACGACATCCTCAAAGCACCATTAGTGTAAAACACATGGTTAAGAGCTGGGTAACTCATGCCGTATCTACAGAGAACAGTACGGAGCCAACTGCTATCACGTTTCTCTGGGGTTTCCTCTCTCCTGGTGGGGATAGGAACTTGAGGTTTTATCATAAAGGAATAAATGGCAAAGACTCATGCACTGGCTTCCAGTCACAGAGCAAAGGCATCCACATCTGTTTCTAGTATTCTGCTGAAGAATCTCTCCAGTTGATAATTTGGATTGGATGCAAATTGGTTTGTTTTCCTTGGTCCTCTCTTCCAAGCTCAGATAAAACAAACCTATCCTGTGGGTCCAACAGTTTGCATTCTGAATTCTTGGTTTACATGGTGCAGATTCCCTCAGCTACATTGCTAACACATTATCCATCTTGAAAAGAACAAACCTGGCAGGATTTATATTATATAAACTCCCACAACTGACTATAGTGTGTGTGTGTGTGTGTGTGTGTGTGTGAGTGAGTGTGTAATTAGAATTCTTATGGATTGCCATTGTGATTCTGTCTTACCATGTTATATGTGATTCACTCACTTGCCCCTATGTGACTTCTTGTTTAGAAGACTCTATCCTAACATTTATCTAATGAGATTAGAATAAAGATGCAATCCAATGAGTAAAGGTAATAAAGTCTCTTGCATGAAGCTGGGTAGCTTTCTCCTTGACTGATTTCTGTTGTTTTAAAAAATAAATTGCATTTTTCATTCTTTTTAAAAAATGTATTCTGTAATGGTTCAGAAGAATACCATATATAGACAAAATTTTAAGTTCAAGTCTTTAAGGTCAAGAAAAGATGAAGGAGACGACCGCAAAAGCAAACAAAAACTTTTTCTTTAAGATGTAGATGCACAAACACACAATAATACAGCAAATTTGGTTGCTTATTCATTTTGGTGATAGACATAAATAGCAAGAGAATCAAGGAGCTAACGGGGAAATTGTTTTTCAAGGAGTATTTGAAGAAGAGATGTTCCTGGTATAGATGCTGAGAGCAACCTCTTGGCTAAAAAAATGCTTTAATTGAGATCTAATTAACAAAAACTGTCATGTTCTTTCCTTTTCTTCTACTGGAGTTCTGGTGTGGTTTTCCCTCGCAGTAAAATGTAGGATGGACGAATGTGGTCAGAGCATCCCCAGACTAAATGGGACTGCACAGTGTGACTTTGCTTCTTCCAAATTGGCTAAGAAACCACTCCTTTGAAGTGACAGAAGTCTTAAAAGCCCTGCAAAGATAAATTTTTGGAAGTCATAAAAAGGGTCTGAAAAATATGAAATTGTTTGAGGAAAAGAATGTTGTCTCTTTGTCTTTTCTCTAAGCAAAGCAATATAAACATGGGGCAGATTTCTTGGATGGTCCACTGAGACAGCAACCCAGATAGTAAAAGAGAAATGGACACCGGAGCACATTGTGTAAACACACACACACACACACACACACACACACACACACACACACACACCTACACCATGAAATTGGTGCCATTCAACAATATTCTGAGACATGTTTGGAATTATTGGGATTTCCCAGTATAAAGGAAATTTTAAATGGCTGACCTCAGGAGCTCCTGGCTCGCTGGCCACCATTTTGAATGTTTAGCACCTTATTGGTGGTGTGCCAACTCTGCTCCATCTTGTCTTAGCACGTCCATCTCTGTGCGTGGGGCAGGTCTTCCTAGTACTGTTTATCTCTGCAGGACTCATGATTTTCTATCTAGAAAGTGATCGTCCAGGTGAAAAGCAGTAAAATTAATACAAAGAGAAAAAATTAAACCCACATAACCATTGCATGCAAAGAATTAAGGAGAAATAAAACAATCAAAAGGTAAAGAAATGGGGTTAGAGAAATGGCTCAGTGGATAAAGGCTGCCAAGGCTAACAATGATGAGTTTAATCCCCAAGACCCACATGGTAGAGACAACAACCAAGTCCTGTGAGTTGTACTTTTAACCTACAGAAGTGTACAACCCCATACCACCCAAACACATATATGCAGTGGGGTGGGCAGAGACACAGAAAATAAAGAATAGTTAAATGTAATAAAAATTAAAAATTTTAGGTAAAGAAATATCATTCATAGTTTTAAAAACATTGTTTCTATTTTTTTTAGAGGAAACTAATAAAGAATTTGGGAAAGCTCTCTCCTGCTTTTCCATTCTTTGTTTGAAGCAGTAGTACATAAATATATAGTTTTTACTCTTTGTTCAACAATTAGAATCTATGAAAATTTAAAGTTATTTAAGAAGCTTAGAATTGCTTTAAAATGAGCTATCCAAGCATCAGCAGTAGGACAGGCTTCTTCATGCCAGATTCATTTTCTCTGCAACTGAGGAGCCAAGAACATTCTGGAATGTCTAAAGGCTTTGAGGTCCTGACTTCCATCTGCTTTATGAACTACATATAGGGGTTAGTATAACATGTTAACTCCTATATCCTTATAGGTGAAGGGAGAGTACACAGAACCTTAGAATATTGTCATAAAGGGTCAATTTACCTGTCACTCAACATGCACAGATCTTAAAGTCTTTTATTGATTGTTTTTCTTATGGTATATATAAAAGAAAATTAGTACATATATCAGTTACAATCATAAGGATGCAATGTTAACCTAACATGGATATCTCCAACGTTCTCTATCACAATCATTTTCTAACATGTGAAGAACTTTTTAAGGGTCTGGCTTTTAATTTTAATTGTGTATATGTTTCAGTGTATGCGAATGTGACTGAGGTTGTCCATCAGATGCCCAGGTGTTGCGGGTAGTTGTGAGCTGATTGTGTGTTAGGAACTCAGATCCTCTGTAAGTGTAGTATGTGTTCTTAACCATGGAACCATCTCTCCACGATGAGTAAAGACAGTTTTAAACTAAAAAATTCTGAAGGTAGAGAATAGATTTTATATTGTACGTATGCAACACCTATCAATTAAAAAGCCTATGGACTATGGCTTAGGCAGGAAATAGCAGGTGGGACATCAGAAGAAGAACAAATTCTGGGATAGAGGCAGGTATGGAAAGATGTTCTCGGGAAGATGTGAGGAGATATGTGTATGGATTCTGAGCACTGGTAACTAGCCACGAGGCTAAAATAAACGGGTTATTTAGGTTAGGGTCTAGTCAGAGAAGAGCCTAGCTATGTGACTAAATTATGTGTAAATAAGTTTTAAGTCTGAGTCTTATTTCTGGGCCCATGGGACATGACGAGGCACAGGTGAGCTTTCTCCACTGAACAGGCTCCGTGAAGCCGCTGAGCACGGGGATGATTGCACGCTTTTGGTAGATGGACCACAGAATAATGGTGAATTTGAACCTGACTTCAGGAGCTTTACATCTAGAAGAAGAATACTCTCCTCTTTGTTTCGGGGCATTTTAAAAAACTGCTTTGTTCCTATCAGGACTGAGGATAATTTCCACTATTAAAGTGTGAAGCGTAAAGTAAAAGATGTAGTAAAACCGTCATGAGTATTGTCAAAGTTTTTAATCCGAGTCACTCACAACAGAACAGTTAACAG
>NC_137959.1:5767524-5771228 GCF_963924665.1 Micromys minutus | reverse complement strand
GAACTGGAGGCAGCCACTACATAATTGCCCAGAGGACTGAAACTACCACTTGCCCTGATTTTGTACCACGTGCATTATGGACCCTGTCTTCATCCTCAGCTGGATGCTTCCAGGGAGGACACTGGGCAGCACTGCCCTCCCTTGCTCTTAGCATTTCCTCTCCTGCCCTTGCTCCCTTGGCACACAATGCCAATAGAGGGGCGGAGGGTCCTAGATCTCAGGGAAGGACTGGAGCTCGTGAAGGGAACCTAATAGGATGTATGCATTTCCTGTATGGTTTGTGATTATCTCAGTGTGTTCTTTTTCCAGAGGAAGACTGAATGATCCTGGTGCCTACTGCCTTTTGTCCCTCCCCTCAAACGACAGTTGTTTGAGTGTCTCACTACTCAGTCCTACCCCTCTGTCTTATACTCCCAATGATGTGGTATTCCCAGATGAACATTCCAAGTGTCTAAAATTGGGTCAGGGCAAGGTAGGCTCACTGAAGACGGAAGAAGGGCATTTTCATGCAGGATGCTTGGGCGGCGGCTTGTACTGTAGGTTAACCTTCCTTGAAAGTGTCCTACAGCCTCCACAGGCACAGCCCAGTTCATCACCTTAGCTCTTCAGAGAATTCATGCACATAGGAACACAAGCAGCTCACGGATGTAAACATGTTAATATAAGACGATTCATCCTAGTCCCAAGAGCCATTTTAGAGAGAAAAATTTCTCTAATCAATATGCTCTGTGTATGACAATTTGAACAAATGAGACACCGTCTCACAGTGATTAACACGCATGTCTAGTTAGGACGTCAAGTTTCCTAGGCTCACTGGGAGAGGAAGAAATACAGTGTGAAGGTCAGTCTGTGATCTTCCCGTAGACTGTCTTCTATATTTGATTTAAGTATTTAATTCCTGTTTCTGTGTTTTTTAAGTTATTTCTTAACATCTTACTTCATTATTCATTGTTTAACTATTTTTAAATTAACATGTAAATTGACATTTTTGTCAAGTTCTATGAATTTTATTACATGTACAAGCTTGTGGAACTATTACCACACCAGGATACAGGACAATTCCATTCCTGATATTCTTTATTTTATAAGATTTATTTATTATATATAAGCACACTGTAGCTGTCCCCAGACACACCATAAGAAGGCATCAGATCTCATTACAGATGGTTTTGAGCCACCATGTGGTTGCTGGGAATTGAACTCAGGACCTCTGTAAGAGCAGCCAGGGCTCATAACCCACCGAGCCATCTCTCCAGCCCCAATTCCCAATATTTCATACTTACCCTTCTAAGGTCATACCCATCTACCTCATTCCATAGAAACCATGGATCTGTTTACTGCTGAGCAGTTTTGTCTTTCAGATAATATGCTATGTAAGTGAATGACAGAGTGCACCTCAGAGAATCTGTCTTCCATGTAGTGGCTTCTCACTGCTCACAAATGCCACTGTTATAGATTACTAACCCTCTGAAGGATTTTTGGATTGGCCCTACATTTCTGTGTTTATATAAATGCAACTGTGTAGGTATGTGTAGATAGTTTTTTTAAAAAAATAAACATGAAGATTTTATTTCTTTACAGAGACAATAAAGGCAGAGGTCTGATTGTTTAGCCATACATGAAGTATGTTTTTAATTTTGTGAGATGCTGTCTAATCATTGTCTGGAATGGCTGTATCAGTTTGCATCCTCAGTATTAATACACGAGGATTTGGTGAATTCTTCCGCACCATCCAGTTTCCCCGTGTTTTTAGCTGCACTAACAGCTGTATAGTGGTAGCTCAGAATTGTTCCAATTATCATCCTTCTTGTGGTGGCAGATGCTGTTCTTCTGAGATATTCTTCAACATGTCTTCCATTACAGATTATACCATATCCATTTTAAGGATAATTTACACCTTTTAATACTATGCAGCTTTGTTTTTTTTGCATGTACCATGTTTCTCCCAAATTACTAGTTTTTTTTTTTTTTTAATTATCTCCACTTCTTTTGTTTCTGTTTCTTTGATCCATACATTTCTGGTTTTAGCATTTTCTTTATTACTTCTGCCCCGACTGAGGCCTGTCTCTAGCTTCCTAAGGTAATATCTTCAGTCACTAAAGGGCCTTCATCTCTAATAAGTACCAATGCACCAACCCTCCGATCCTGCTTTAGAAGCAGCTATACATCCTGGTATATGCTTATTCAACTTCATATGCTTTGAAATTTTCCTTTTGATTCATTTTTTAAAATGCATGACCCCACAAACATTCTATCTTGGCAAATATCTCATATTTACTTGAAAAGACTATATATTCAACAATTTCATGGTTTCAAGGATTTTGTCTGATCTGTAACGTTGAGTTGGTTAGGGTTGTTTTTACACCATTAATATCCTTTCTTATTTTTCAATTTTTTTTCACCTGTACTATTAACTATTGGAAAAAAGTGTTGAATTCTCAAATCATCTTTAAAACATCACCACTGACTCCTTCCATTCATTCAGCTTCCTTCTTTATATATTTTGAAGCTCTACAAGTAAGGATATACATTTGTGTTTGCTTTGTTATTCTGATGAATAACATTTCTCCTTTCCTGTTATTTTATTTGCTATCTTGGGGTCAATTTTCTTATATTAACAAGACCGAGCCTGTTATACCCAAAGGCTATTTAAGAGAGACAGATATTAGCTTTTAAAAGCTTTCTATTTGAGAGAAAAAAAAAACCTTTTAACTTTTAGCAAGCAAAGCTTTTGAGCAAGGGGATTTTTTTAAAGCTTTAAAAATCAACTTTAATATAATTTTATCACATCTTCTCATCTGAGTGTTCCTTATTATTACAGCCTATGGGAGTGCACCTGTTACTCCCAGAACAAGGGAGGCAGAAGGAGAAGAAGCTCTGAGTGTGAGGTGACCAGAGCGACATGCAGAGTTCAAGGCTCACCAGAGCTACACACACTGAGACCCTGCCTCAAAAAGAAAAAACTTAAGATATTTCCTTTAGTGATCTTTCGTAGGGTCATTTGCATGCACTGCAGATTTATACATCAAATTAAACTGCTCCCTATTGTATGCAATCTTACACAGTACCTTAATGTTTTCTTTATAAAGATTTTCAAGGGAAACTCTCAATTTCTTCATTTGGCGACCTGAAACTGTACTTTCTGCAGAAACATTTAAGTGAGCACCTGTAAACACGAGCCAATGTACTCCCTGCTTCCACCTGCTGAGAAGACACCTTCCTAGTCATTCCTAACACAGAGTGAGAACACGCATAAGAGGTCTTGGGTCTGCAGTTGGTCCCTTTATTATTTCTACCTGCAAAACACTCATCCATAATTCATTGTTAATAGTAGGAGTGAAATTTTTAGGCAGGATCTCATTAAGTATCCCTGGTCAGCCTGGAAATCTCTATGTAGTGTGTCAGCCGTGACTCTTGCACTCTGGGACAAGCAGTGTGTACCCGTCAGCCTGGCTTAAACCTTATCTAAAAAGTGCCACTGAAGGTATCCCAGTTACGTCAGTACTGCACGAGGCTCTTAAAAGCATTCCTTTTCCCCTTTCTTAATTTTTGTTTTGTTCACAAAACCCAGATTGGCTGGACGCTTACTAGGGAGCTGAGGTTCATCTTCATCTTCTAATCCTCCTGTTCCATCTCCCAATGGTCTGTCTAGGGAGTTCAGGCTGCCCACAATTTTTCCATCTTTCCACCTTAGTGTCCCTAGT